>NW_028318487.1:725000-835000 GCF_062004578.1 Staurois parvus | reverse complement strand
CAAAGCCCTGTGCTACTTAACTGACCAGATCAATAGCCCTGGAGTTTCATTGACTTGATACTATACTCTGAGTAAAAAGTCTTCCTTGAATTTTTTGGAGCAGGGTTCATGAAGATCAGAGAGTTGTGAGAGCTTTGCCAGGCCATGCTGTTAAATGTGACACTTGTGCTTGGGCCAAGAATAAATGGAGTGAGAATTTCACAAGTAAGGGCCAGTGGAATTGAAGAGCAACGAAGACACCGACCACGAAGGGACTTGAACCCTCAATCTTCTGATCCGAAGTCAGACGCCTTATCCATTAGGCCACGCGGTCTGCTGCAGCTCTTGCTCAACTTTGTGGCATGCGGACTAGGCCACCGGTTAAGGTTGACCTCTGACCTTTTCCAATACTCGCTTTGCTCCAGTGGATTTGCTAGACAAGATGTGAAAAGTTTGACTTGGTGCCAAGGTCATGCTTTAGGAAGGTCATTTGCAAGAGGTCCTAGGTGCACAGGGTTAATACAGCCCCTTCATGTTGCTAAGTGATTCCTAGAGCCCCACGTGTAGAGGACATTTCAAGAGGAAGGACAGGGAAGTTGGTGTCTCTTTTCAGGATGGCCGAGTGGTCTAAGGCGCCAGACTCAAGAGTTCCCTCTTCACATTGCGTGTGTGTTCTGGTCTCCAAATGGAGGCGTGGGTTCAAATCCCACTTCTGACAATCACATTTACTTTCCTCTACAACCACCGCAACCGCTCAGCTTTTCGGGGCTACCACAGAAACAACACTGCTCAAAACAAGGAAAGGAACACTTTTAAAGCACGTCACATCTCAATGGACAAACGTGGCATGCTGGATATCTGGACTTACATGCTGGAGATCATCTTCTCTGCCTCTGCCAGTGCTCATCCTGTTCCTCCTTGCACAAAGAAGCAGATACCGGTCCTGCTGATGGCTTAAGGACCTTCCACGGCCCTGTCCAGCTCTCCTAGATTAACTGCCTTTCTCCCGGAATCTCCTCCACGCTCGTGAGACTATGCTGGGAGACATAGCAACCCTGCTGGCAATGGCATGTATTGATGTGCCATGCTGGAGGAGTTAGACTGCCTGTGCAACCTCTGTAGGGTCCAGGGATCGCCTCATGCTACCAGTAGTGACACGGACGCTAGCCAAATACAAAACTAGTGAAAAACGCTCTGAAAAATAAAAAGATGAACAGGGAAAAAACTGTATGTCAGTGGCCTCCGCCTGTAAAACCATTTCTCTTTTGGGGGTCATCTCATTGTTGCCCGTCCAGTGCACCTGTTGTTGATTTCATTAACACCAAAGCAGCTGAAAGTGATTAACAAAGCCCTGTGCTACTTAACTGACCAGATCAATAGCCCTGGAGTTTCATTGACTTGATACTATACTCTGAGTAAAAAGTCTTCCTTGAATTTTTTGGAGCAGGGTTCATGAAGATCAGAGAGTTGTGAGAGCTTTGCCAGGCCATGCTGTTAAATGTGACACTTGTGCTTGGGCCAAGAATAAATGGAGTGAGAATTTCACAAGTAAGGGCCAGTGGAATTGAAGAGCAACAAAGACACCGACCACGAAGGGACTTGAACCCTCAATCTTCTGATCCGAAGTCAGACGCCTTATCCATTAGGCCACGCGGTCTGCCGCAGCTCTTGCTCAACTTTGTGGCATGCGGACTAGGCCACCGGTTAAGGTTGACCTCTGACCTTTTCCAATACTCGCTTTGCTCCAGTGGATTTGCTAGACAAGATGTGAAAAGTTTGACTTGGTGCCAAGGTCATGCTTTAGGAAGGTCATTTGCAAGAGGTCCTAGGTGCACAGGGTTAATACAGCCCCTTCATGTTGCTAAGTGATTCCTAGAGCCCCACGTGTAGAGGACATTTCAAGAGGAAGGACAGGGAAGTCGGTGTCTCTTGTCAGGATGGCCGAGTGGTCTAAGGCGCCAGACTCAAGAGTTCCCTCTTCACATTGCGTGTGTGTTCTGGTCTCCAAATGGAGGTGTGGGTTCAAATCCCACTTCTGACAATCACATTTACTTTCCTCTACAACCACCGCAACCGCTCAGCTTTTCGGGGCTACCACAGAAACAACACTGCTCAAAACAAGGAAAGGAACACTTTTAAAGCACGTCACATCTCAATGGACAAACGTGGCATGCTGGATATCTGGACTTACATGCTGGAGATCATCTTCTCTGCCTCTGCCAGTGCTCATCCTGTTCCTCCTTGCACAAAAAAGCAGATACCGGTCCTGCTGATGGCTTAAGGACCTTCCACGGCCCTGTCCAGCTCTCCTAGATTAACTGCTTGTCTCCCGGAATCTCCTCCACGCTCGTGAGACTATGCTGGGAGACATAGCAACCCTGCTGGCAATGGCATGTATTGATGTGCCATGCTGGAGGAGTTAGACTGCCTGTGCAACCTCTCTAGGGTCCAGGGATCGCCTCATGCTACCAGTAGTGACACGGACGCTAGCCAAATGCAAAACTAGTGAAAAACGCTCTGAAAAATAAAAAGATGAGCAGGGAAAAAACTGTATGTCAGTGGCCTCCGCCTGTAAAACCATTTCTCTTTTGGGGGTCATCTCATTGTTGCCCGTCCAGTGCACCTGTTGTTGATTTCATTAACACCAAAGCAGCTGAAAGTGATTAACAAAGCCCTGTGCTACTTAACTGACCAGATCAATAGCCCTGGAGTTTCATTGACTTGATACTATACTCTGAGTAAAAAGTCTTCCTTGAATTTTTTGGAGCAGGGTTCATGAAGATCAGAGAGTTGTGAGAGCTTTGCCAGGCTATGCTGTTAAATGTGACACTTGTGCTTGGGCCAAGAATAAATGGAGTGAGAATTTCACAAGTAAGGGCCAGTGGAATTGAAGAGCAACAAAGACACCGACCACGAAGGGACTTGAACCCTCAATCTTCTGATCTGAAGTCAGACGCCTTATCCATTAGGCAACGCGGTCTGCCGCAGCTCTTGCTCATATTTGTGGCATGCGGACTAGGCCACCGGTTAAGGTTGACCTCTGACCTTTTCCAATACTCGCTTTGCTCCAGTGGATTTGCTAGACAAGATGTGAAAAGTTTGACTTGGTGCCAAGGTCATGCTTTAGGAAGGTCATTTGCAAGAGGTCCTAGGTGCACAGGGTTAATACAGCCCCTTCATGTTGCTAAGTGATTCCTAGAGCCCCACGTGTAGAGGACATTTCAAGAGGAAGGACAGGGAAGTCGGTGTCTCTTGTCAGGATGGCCGAGTGGTCTAAGGCGCCAGACTCAAGAGTTCTCTCTTCACATTGCGTGTGTATTCTGGTCTACAAATGGAGGGGTGGGTTCAAATCCCACTTCTGACAATCACATTTACTTTCCTCTACAACCACTGCAACTGCTCAGCTTTTCGGGGCTACCACAGAAACAACACTGCTCAAAACAAGGAAAGGAACACTTTTAAAGCACGTCACATCTCAATGGACAAACGTGGCATGCTGGATATCTGGACTTACATGCTGGAGATCATCTTCTCTGCCTCTGCCAGTGCTCATCCTGTACCTCCTTGCACAAAGAAGCAGATACCGGTCCTGCTGATGGCTTAAGGACCTTCCACGGCCCTGTCCAGCTCTCCTAGATTAACTGCCTGTCTCCCGGAATCTCCTCCACGCTCGTGAGACTATGCTGGGAGACATAGCAACCCTGCTGGCAATGGCATGTATTGATGTGCCATGCTGGAGGAGTTAGACTGCCTGTGCAACCTCTGTAGGGTCCAGGGATCGCCTCATGCTACCAGTAGTGACACGGACGCTAGCCAAATACAAAACTAGTGAAAAACGCTCTGAAAAATAAAAAGATGAACAGGGAAAAAACTGTATGTCAGTGGCCTCCGCCTGTAAAACCATTTCTCTTTTGGGGGTCATCTCATTGTTGCCCGTCCAGTGCACCTGTTGTTGATTTCATTAACACCAAAGCAGCTGAAAGTGATTAACAAAGCCCTGTGCTACTTAACTGACCAGATCAATAGCCCTGGAGTTTCATTGACTTGATACTATACTCTGAGTAAAAAGTCTTCCTTGAATTTTTTGGAGCAGGGTTCATGAAGATCAGAGAGTTGTGAGAGCTTTGCCAGGCCATGCTGTTAAATGTGACACTTGTGCTTGGGCCAAGAATAAATGGAGTGAGAATTTCACAAGTAAGGGCCAGTGGAATTGAAGAGCAACAAAGACACCGACCACGAAGGGACTTGAACCCTCAATCTTCTGATCCGAAGTCAGACGCCTTATCCATTAGGCCACGCGGTCTGCCGCAGCTCTTGCTCAACTTTGTGGCTTGCGGACTAGGCCACCGGTTAAGGTTGACCTCTGACCTTTTCCAATACTCGCTTTGCTCCAGTGGATTTGCTAGACAAGATGTGAAAAGTTTGACTTGGTGCCAAGGTCATGCTTTAGGAAGGTCATTTGCAAGAGGTCCTAGGTGCACAGGGTTAATACAGCCCCTTCATGTTGCTAAGTGATTCCTAGAGCCCCACGTGTAGAGGACATTTCAAGAGGAAGGACAGGGAAGTCGGTGTCTCTTGTCAGGATGGCCGAGTGGTCTAAGGCACCAGACTCAAGAGTTCCCTCTTCACATTGCGTGTGTGTTCTGGTCTCCAAATGGAGGTGTGGGTTCAAATCCCACTTCTGACAATCACATTTACTTTCCTCTACAACCACCGCAACCGCTCAGCTTTTCGGGGCTACCACAGAAACAACACTGCTCAAAACAAGGAAAGGAACACTTTTAAAGCACGTCACATCTCAATGGACAAACGTGGCATGCTGGATATCTGGACTTACATGCTGGAGATCATCTTCTCTGCCTCTGCCAGTGCTCATCCTGTTCCTCCTTGCACAAAAAAGCAGATACCGGTCCTGCTGATGGCTTAAGGACCTTCCACGGCCCTGTCCAGCTCTCCTAGATTAACTGCTTGTCTCCCGGAATCTCCTCCACGCTCGTGAGACTATGCTGGGAGACATAGCAACCCTGCTGGCAATGGCATGTATTGATGTGCCATGCTGGAGGAGTTAGACTGCCTGTGCAACCTCTGTAGGGTCCAGGGATCGCCTCATGCTACCAGTAGTGACACGGACGCTAGCCAAATGCAAAACTAGTGAAAAACGCTCTGAAAAATAAAAAGATGAGCAGGGAAAAAACTGTATGTCAGTGGCCTCCGCCTGTAAAACCATTTCTCTTTTGGGGGTCATCTCATTGTTGCCCGTCCAGTGCACCTGTTGTTGATTTCATTAACACCAAAGCAGCTGAAAGTGATTAACAAAGCCCTGTGCTACTTAACTGACCAGATCAATAGCCCTGAAGTTTCATTGACTTGATACTATACTCTGAGTAAAAAGTCTTCCTTGAATTTTTTGGAGCAGGGTTCATGAAGATCAGAGAGTTGTGAGAGCTTTGCCAGGCTATGCTGTTAAATGTGACACTTGTGCTTGGGCCAAGAATAAATGGAGTGAGAATTTCACAAGTAAGGGCCAGTGGAATTGAAGAGCAACAAAGACACCGACCACGAAGGGACTTGAACCCTCAATCTTCTGATCCGAAGTCAGACGCCTTATCCATTAGGCAACGCGGTCTGCCGCAGCTCTTGCTCATATTTGTGGCATGCGGACTAGGCCACCGGTTAAGGTTGACCTCTGACCTTTTCAATACTCGCTTTGCTCCAGTGGATTTGCTAGACAAGATGTGAAAAGTTTGACTTGGTGCCAAGGTCATGCTTTAGGAAGGTCATTTGCAAGAGGTCCTAGGTGCACAGGGTTAATACAGCCCCTTCATGTTGCTAAGTGATTCCTAGAGCCCCACGTGTAGAGGACATTTCAAGAGGAAGGACAGGAAAGTCGGTGTCTCTTGTCAGGATGGCCGAGTGGTCTAAGGCGCCAGACTCAAGAGTTCTCTCTTCACATTGCGTGTGTATTCTGGTCTACAAATGGAGGCGTGGGTTCAAATCCCACTTCTGACAATCACATTTACTTTCCTCTACAACCACTGCAACTGCTCAGCTTTTCGGGGCTACCACAGAAACAACACTGCTCAAAACAAGGAAAGGAACACTTTTAAAGCACGTCACATCTCAATGGACAAACGTGGCATGCTGGATATCTGGACTTACATGCTGGAGATCATCTTCTCTGCCTCTGCCAGTGCTCATCCTGTTCCTCCTTGCACAAAGAAGCAGATACCGGTCCTGCTGATGGCTTAAGGACCTTCCACGGCCCTGTCCAGCTCTCCTAGATTAACTGCCTGTCTCCCGGAATCTCCTCCACGCTCGTGAGACTATGCTGGGAGACATAGCAACCCTGCTGGCAATGGCATGTATTGATGTGCCATGCTGGAGGAGTTAGACTGCCTGTGCAACCTCTGTAGGGTCCAGGGATCGCCTCATGCTACCAGTAGTGACACGGACGCTAGCCAAATGCAAAACTAGTGAAAAACGCTCTGAAAAATAAAAAGATGAGCAGGGAAAAAACTGTATGTCAGTGGCCTCCGCCTGTAAAACCATTTCTCTTTTGGGGGTCATCTCATTGTTGCCCGTCCAGTGCACCTGTTGTTGATTTCATTAACACCAAAGCAGCTGAAAGTGATTAACAAAGCCCTGTGCTACTTAACTGACCAGATCAATAGCCCTGGAGTTTCATTGACTTGATACTATACTCTGAGTAAAAAGTCTTCCTTGAATTTTTTGGAGCAGGGTTCATGAAGATCAGAGAGTTGTGAGAGCTTTGCCAGGCCATGCTGTTAAATGTGACACTTGTGCTTGGGCCAAGAATAAATGGAGTGAGAATTTCACAAGTAAGGTCCAGTGGAATTGAAGAGCAACAAAGACACCGACCACGAAGGGACTTGAACCCTCAATCTTCTGATCCGAAGTCAGACGCCTTATCCATTAGGCCACGCGGTCTGCCGCAGCTCTTGCTCAACTTTGTGGCATGCGGACTAGGCCACCGGTTAAGGTTGACCTCTGACCTTTTCCAATACTCGCTTTGCTCCAGTGGATTTGCTAGACAAGATGTGAAAATTTTGACTTGGTGCCAAGGTCATGCTTTAGGAAGGTCATTTGCAAGAGGTCCTAGGTGCACAGGGTTAATACAGCCCCTTCATGTTGCTAAGTGATTCCTAGAGCCCCACGTGTAGAGGACATTTCAAGAGGAAGGACAGGGAAGTTGGTGTCTCTTGTCAGGATGGCCGCGTGGTCTAAGGCGCCAGACTCAAGAGTTCCCTCTTCACATTGTGTGTGTGTTCTGGTCTCCAAATGGAGGCGTGGGTTCAAATCCCACTTCTGACAATCACATTTACTTTCCTCTACAACCACCGCAACCGCTCAGCTTTTCGGGGCTACCACAGAAACAACGCTGCTCAAAACAAGGAAAGGAACACTTTTAAAGCACGTCACATCTCAATGGACAAACGTGGCATGCTGGATATCTGGACTTACATGCTGGAGATCATCTTCTCTGCCTCTGCCAGTGCTCATCCTGTTCCTCCTTGCACAAAGAAGCAGATACCGGTCCTGCTGATGGCTTAAGGACCTTCCACGGCCCTGTCCAGCTCTCCTAGATTAACTGCCTGTCTCCCGGAATCTCCTCCACGCTCGTGAGACTATGCTGGGAGACATAGCAACCCTGCTGGCAATGGCATGTATTGATGTGCCATGCTGGAGGAGTTAGACTGCCTGTGCAACCTCTGTAGGGTCCAGGGATCGCCTCATGCTACCAGTAGTGACACGGACGCTAGCCAAATGCAAAACTAGTGAAAAACGCTCTGAAAAATAAAAAGATGAGCAGGGAAAAAACTGTATGTCAGTGGCCTCCGCCTGTAAAACCATTTCTCTTTTGGGGGTCATCTCATTGTTGCCCGTCCAGTGCACCTGTTGTTGATTTCATTAACACCAAAGCAGCTGAAAGTGATTAACAAAGCCCTGTGCTACTTAACTGACCAGATCAATAGCCCTGGAGTTTCATTGACTTGATACTATACTCTGAGTAAAAAGTCTTCCTTGAATTTTTTGGAGCAGGGTTCATGAAGATCAGAGAGTTGTGAGAGCTTTGCCAGGCCATGCTGTTAAATGTGACACTTGTGCTTGGGCCAAGAATAAATGGAGTGAGAATTTCACAAGTAAGGGCCAGTGGAATTGAAGAGCAACAAAGACACCGACCACGAAGGGACTTGAACCCTCAATCTTCTGATCCGAAGTCAGACGCCTTATCCATTAGGCCACGCGGTCTGCCGCAGCTCTTGCTCAACTTTGTGGCATGCGGACTAGGCCACCGGTTAAGGTTGACCTCTGACCTTTTCCAATACTCTCTTTGCTCCAGTGGATTTGCTAGACAAGATGTGAAAATTTTGACTTGGTGCCAAGGTCATGCTTTAGGAAGGTCATTTGCAAGAGGTCCTAGGTGCACAGGGTTAATACAGCCCCTTCATGATGCTAAGTGATTCCTAGAGCCCCACGTGTAGAGGACATTTCAAGAGGAAGGACAGGGAAGTTGGTGTCTCTTGTCAGGATGGCCGAGTGGTCTAAGGCGCCAGACTCAAGAGTTCCCTCTTCACATTGCGTGTGTGTTCTGGTCTCCAAATGGAGGCGTGGGTTCAAATCCCACTTCTGACAATCGCATTTACTTTCCTCTACAACCACCGCAACCGCTCAGCTTTTCGGGGCTACCACAGAAACAACACTGCTCAAAACAAGGAAAGGAACACTTTTAAAGCACGTCACATCTCAATCTACAAACGTGGCATGCTGGATATCTGGACTTACATGCTGGAGATCATCTTCTCTGCCTCTGCCAGTGCTCATCCTGTTCCTCCTTGCACAAAGAAGCAGATACCGGTCCTGCTGATGGCTTAAGGACCTTCCACGGCCCTGTCCAGCTCTCCTAGATTAACTGCCTTTCTCCCGGAATCTCCTCCACGCTCGTGAGACTATGCTGGGAGACATAGCAACCCTGCTGGCAATGGCATGTATTGATGTGCCATGCTGGAGGAGTTAGACTGCCTGTGCAACCTCTGTAGGGTCCAGGGATCGCCTCATGCTACCAGTAGTGACACGGACGCTAGCCAAATACAAAACTAGTGAAAAACGCTCTGAAAAATAAAAAGATGAACAGGGAAAAAACTGTATGTCAGTGGCCTCCGCCTGTAAAACCATTTCTCTTTTGGGGGTCATCTCATTGTTGCCCGTCCAGTGCACCTGTTGTTGATTTCATTAACACCAAAGCAGCTGAAAGTGATTAACAAAGCCCTGTGCTACTTAACTGACCAGATCAATAGCCCTGGAGTTTCATTGACTTGATACTATACTCTGAGTAAAAAGTCTTCCTTGAATTTTTTGGAGCAGGGTTCATGAAGATCAGAGAGTTGTGAGAGCTTTGCCAGGCCATGCTGTTAAATGTGACACTTGTGCTTGGGCCAAGAATAAATGGAGTGAGAATTTCACAAGTAAGGGCCAGTGGAATTGAAGAGCAACAAAGACACCGACCACGAAGGGACTTGAACCCTCAATCTTCTGATCCGAAGTCAGACGCCTTATCCATTAGGCCACGCGGTCTGCCGCAGCTCTTGCTCAACTTTGTGGCTTGCGGACTAGGCCACCGGTTAAGGTTGACCTCTGACCTTTTCCAATACTCGCTTTGCTCCAGTGGATTTGCTAGACAAGATGTGAAAAGTTTGACTTGGTGCCAAGGTCATGCTTTAGGAAGGTCATTTGCAAGAGGTCCTAGGTGCACAGGGTTAATACAGCCCCTTCATGTTGCTAAGTGATTCCTAGAGCCCCACGTGTAGAGGACATTTCAAGAGGAAGGACAGGGAAGTCGGTGTCTCTTGTCAGGATGGCCGAGTGGTCTAAGGCGCCAGACTCAAGAGTTCCCTCTTCACATTGCGTGTGTGTTCTGGTCTCCAAATGGAGGTGTGGGTTCAAATCCCACTTCTGACAATCACATTTACTTTCCTCTACAACCACCGCAACCGCTCAGCTTTTCGGGGCTACCACAGAAACAACACTGCTCAAAACAAGGAAAGGAACACTTTTAAAGCACGTCACATCTCAATGGACAAACGTGGCATGCTGGATATCTGGACTTACATGCTGGAGATCATCTTCTCTGCCTCTGCCAGTGCTCATCCTGTTCCTCCTTGCACAAAAAAGCAGATACCGGTCCTGCTGATGGCTTAAGGACCTTCCACGGCCCTGTCCAGCTCTCCTAGATTAACTGCTTGTCTCCCGGAATCTCCTCCACGCTCGTGAGACTATGCTGGGAGACATAGCAACCCTGCTGGCAATGGCATGTATTGATGTGCCATGCTGGAGGAGTTAGACTGCCTGTGCAACCTCTGTAGGGTCCAGGGATCGCCTCATGCTACCAGTAGTGACACGGACGCTAGCCAAATACAAAACTAGTGAAAAACGCTCTGAAAAATAAAAAGATGAGCAGGGAAAAAACTGTATGTCAGTGGCCTCCGCCTGTAAAACCATTTCTCTTTTGGGGGTCATCTCATTGTTGCCCGTCCAGTGCACCTGTTGTTGATTTCATTAACACCAAAGCAGCTGAAAGTGATTAACAAAGCCCTGTGCTACTTAACTGACCAGATCAATAGCCCTGAAGTTTCATTGACTTGATACTATACTCTGAGTAAAAAGTCTTCCTTGAATTTTTTGGAGCAGGGTTCATGAAGATCAGAGAGTTGTGAGAGCTTTGCCAGGCTATGCTGTTAAATGTGACACTTGTGCTTGGGCCAAGAATAAATGGAGTGAGAATTTCACAAGTAAGGGCCAGTGGAATTGAAGAGCAACAAAGACACCGACCACGAAGGGACTTGAACCCTCAATCTTCTGATCCGAAGTCAGACGCCTTATCCATTAGGCAACGCGGTCTGCCGCAGCTCTTGCTCATATTTGTGGCATGCGGACTAGGCCACCGGTTAAGGTTGACCTCTGACCTTTTCCAATACTCGCTTTGCTCCAGTGGATTTGCTAGACAAGATGTGAAAAGTTTGACTTGGTGCCAAGGTCATGCTTTAGGAAGGTCATTTGCAAGAGGTCCTAGGTGCACAGGGTTAATACAGCCCCTTCATGTTGCTAAGTGATTCCTAGAGCCCCACGTGTAGAGGACATTTCAAGAGGAAGGACAGGGAAGTCGGTGTCTCTTGTCAGGATGGCCGAGTGGTCTAAGGCGCCAGACTCAAGAGTTCTCTCTTCACATTGCGTGTGTATTCTGGTCTACAAATGGAGGCGTGGGTTCAAATCCCACTTCTGACAATCACATTTACTTTCCTCTACAACCACTGCAACTGCTCAGCTTTTCGGGGCTACCACAGAAACAACACTGCTCAAAACAAGGAAAGGAACACTTTTAAAGCACGTCACATCTCAATGGACAAACGTGGCATGCTGGATATCTGGACTTACATGCTGGAGATCATCTTCTCTGCCTCTGCCAGTGCTCATCCTGTTCCTCCTTGCACAAAGAAGCAGATACCGGTCCTGCTGATGGCTTAAGGACCTTCCACGGCCCTGTCCAGCTCTCCTAGATTAACTGCCTGTCTCCCGGAATCTCCTCCACGCTCGTGAGACTATGCTGGGAGACATAGCAACCCTGCTGGCAATGGCATGTATTGATGTGCCATGCTGGAGGAGTTAGACTGCCTGTGCAACCTCTGTAGGGTCCAGGGATCGCCTCATGCTACCAGTAGTGACACGGACGCTAGCCAAATGCAAAACTAGTGAAAAACGCTCTGAAAAATAAAAAGATGAGCAGGGAAAAAACTGTATGTCAGTGGCCTCCGCCTGTAAAACCATTTCTCTTTTGGGGGTCATCTCATTGTTGCCCGTCCAGTGCACCTGTTGTTGATTTCATTAACACCAAAGCAGCTGAAAGTGATTAACAAAGCCCTGTGCTACTTAACTGACCAGATCAATAGCCCTGGAGTTTCATTGACTTGATACTATACTCTGAGTAAAAAGTCTTCCTTGAATTTTTTGGAGCAGGGTTCATGAAGATCAGAGAGTTGTGAGAGCTTTGCCAGGCCATGCTGTTAAATGTGACACTTGTGCTTGGGCCAAGAATAAATGGAGTGAGAATTTCACAAGTAAGGTCCAGTGGAATTGAAGAGCAACAAAGACATCGACCACGAAGGGACTTGAACCCTCAATCTTCTGATCCGAAGTCAGACGCCTTATCCATTAGGCCACGCGGTCTGCCGCAGCTCTTGCTCAACTTTGTGGCATGCGGACTAGGCCACCGGTTAAGGTTGACCTCTGACCTTTTCCAATACTCGCTTTGCTCCAGTGGATTTGCTAGACAAGATGTGAAAATTTTGACTTGGTGCCAAGGTCATGCTTTAGGAAGGTCATTTGCAAGAGGTCCTAGGTGCACAGGGTTAATACAGCCCCTTCATGTTGCTAAGTGATTCCTAGAGCCCCACGTGTAGAGGACATTTCAAGAGGAAGGACAGGGAAGTTGGTGTCTCTTGTCAGGATGGCCGCGTGGTCTAAGGCGCCAGACTCAAGAGTTCCCTCTTCACATTGTGTGTGTGTTCTGGTCTCCAAATGGAGGCGTGGGTTCAAATCCCACTTCTGACAATCACATTTACTTTCCTCTACAACCACCGCAACCGCTCAGCTTTTCGGGGCTACCACAGAAACAACGCTGCTCAAAACAAGGAAAGGAACACTTTTAAAGCACGTCACATCTCAATGGACAAACGTGGCATGCTGGATATCTGGACTTACATGCTGGAGATCATCTTCTCTGCCTCTGCCAGTGCTCATCCTGTTCCTCCTTGCACAAAGAAGCAGATACCGGTCCTGCTGATGGCTTAAGGACCTTCCACGGCCCTGTCCAGCTCTCCTAGATTAACTGCCTTTCTCCCGGAATCTCCTCCACGCTCGTGAGACTATGCTGGGAGACATAGCAACCCTGCTGGCAATGGCATGTATTGATGTGCCATGCTGGAGGAGTTAGACTGCCTGTGCAACCTCTGTAGGGTCCAGGGATCGCCTCATGCTACCAGTAGTGACACGGACGCTAGCCAAATGCAAAACTAGTGAAAAACGCTCTGAAAAATAAAAAGATGAGCAGGGAAAAAACTGTATGTCAGTGGCCTCCGCCTGTAAAACCATTTCTCTTTTGGGGGTCATCTCATTGTTGCCCGTCCAGTGCACCTGTTGTTGATTTCATTAACACCAAAGCAGCTGAAAGTGATTAACAAAGCCCTGTGCTACTTAACTGACCAGATCAATAGCCCTGAAGTTTCATTGACTTGATACTATACTCTGAGTAAAAAGTCTTCCTTGAATTTTTTGGAGCAGGGTTCATGAAGATCAGAGAGTTGTGAGAGCTTTGCCAGGCTATGCTGTTAAATGTGACACTTGTGCTTGGGCCAAGAATAAATGGAGTGAGAATTTCACAAGTAAGGGCCAGTGGAATTGAAGAGCAACAAAGACACCGACCACGAAGGGACTTGAACCCTCAATCTTCTGATCCGAAGTCAGACGCCTTATCCATTAGGCAACGCGGTCTGCCGCAGCTCTTGCTCATATTTGTGGCATGCGGACTAGGCCACCGGTTAAGGTTGACCTCTGACCTTTTCCAATACTCGCTTTGCTCCAGTGGATTTGCTAGACAAGATGTGAAAAGTTTGACTTGGTGCCAAGGTCATGCTTTAGGAAGGTCATTTGCAAGAGGTCCTAGGTGCACAGGGTTAATACAGCCCCTTCATGTTGCTAAGTGATTCCTAGAGCCCCACGTGTAGAGGACATTTCAAGAGGAAGGACAGGGAAGTCGGTGTCTCTTGTCAGGATGGCCGAGTGGTCTAAGGCGCCAGACTCAAGAGTTCTCTCTTCACATTGCGTGTGTATTCTGGTCTACAAATGGAGGCGTGGGTTCAAATCCCACTTCTGACAATCACATTTACTTTCCTCTACAACCACTGCAACTGCTCAGCTTTTCGGGGCTACCACAGAAACAACACTGCTCAAAACAAGGAAAGGAACACTTTTAAAGCACGTCACATCTCAATGGACAAACGTGGCATGCTGGATATCTGGACTTACATGCTGGAGATCATCTTCTCTGCCTCTGCCAGTGCTCATCCTGTTCCTCCTTGCACAAAGAAGCAGATACCGGTCCTGCTGATGGCTTAAGGACCTTCCACGGCCCTGTCCAGCTCTCCTAGATTAACTGCCTGTCTCCCGGAATCTCCTCCACGCTCGTGAGACTATGCTGGGAGACATAGCAACCCTGCTGGCAATGGCATGTATTGATGTGCCATGCTGGAGGAGTTAGACTGCCTGTGCAACCTCTGTAGGGTCCAGGGATCGCCTCATGCTACCAGTAGTGACACGGACGCTAGCCAAATGCAAAACTAGTGAAAAACGCTCTGAAAAATAAAAAGATGAGCAGGGAAAAAACTGTATGTCAGTGGCCTCCGCCTGTAAAACCATTTCTCTTTTGGGGGTCATCTCATTGTTGCCCGTCCAGTGCACCTGTTGTTGATTTCATTAACACCAAAGCAGCTGAAAGTGATTAACAAAGCCCTGTGCTACTTAACTGACCAGATCAATAGCCCTGGAGTTTCATTGACTTGATACTATACTCTGAGTAAAAAGTCTTCCTTGAATTTTTTGGAGCAGGGTTCATGAAGATCAGAGAGTTGTGAGAGCTTTGCCAGGCCATGCTGTTAAATGTGACACTTGTGCTTGGGCCAAGAATAAATGGAGTGAGAATTTCACAAGTAAGGTCCAGTGGAATTGAAGAGCAACAAAGACACCGACCACGAAGGGACTTGAACCCTCAATCTTCTGATCCGAAGTCAGACGCCTTATCCATTAGGCCACGCGGTCTGCCGCAGCTCTTGCTCAACTTTGTGGCATGCGGACTAGGCCACCGGTTAAGGTTGACCTCTGACCTTTTCCAATACTCGCTTTGCTCCAGTGGATTTGCTAGACAAGATGTGAAAATTTTGACTTGGTGCCAAGGTCATGCTTTAGGAAGGTCATTTGCAAGAGGTCCTAGGTGCACAGGGTTAATACAGCCCCTTCATGATGCTAAGTGATTCCTAGAGCCCCACGTGTAGAGGACATTTCAAGAGGAAGGACAGGGAAGTCGGTGTCTCTTGTCAGGATGGCCGAGTGGTCTAAGGCGCCAGACTCAAGAGTTCCCTCTTCACATTGTGTGTGTGTTCTGGTCTCCAAATGGAGCGTGGGTTCAAATCCCACTTCTGACAATCGCATTTACTTTCCTCTACAACCACCGCAACCGCTCAGCTTTTCGGGGCTACCACAGAAACAACACTGCTCAAAACAAGGAAAGGAACACTTTTAAAGCACGTCACATCTCAATGGACAAACGTGGCATGCTGGATATCTGGACTTACATGCTGGAGATCATCTTCTCTGCCTCTGCCAGTGCTCATCCTGTTCCTCCTTGCACAAAAAAGCAGATACCGGTCCTGCTGATGGCTTAAGGACCTTCCACGGCCCTGTCCAGCTCTCCTAGATTAACTGCCTTTCTCCCGGAATCTCCTCCACGCTCGTGAGACTATGCTGGGAGACATATCAACCCTGCTGGCAATGGCATGTATTGATGTGCCATGCTGGAGGAGTTAGACTGCCTGTGCAACCTCTGTAGGGTCCAGGGATCGCCTCATGCTACCAGTAGTGACACGGACGCTAGCCAAATACAAAACTAGTGAAAAACGCTCTGAAAAATAAAAAGATGAACAGGGAAAAAACTGTATGTCAGTGGCCTCCGCCTGTAAAACCATTTCTCTTTTGGGGGTCATCTCATTGTTGCCCGTCCAGTGCACCTGTTGTTGATTTCATTAACACCAAAGCAGCTGAAAGTGATTAACAAAGCCCTGTGCTACTTAACTGACCAGATCAATAGCCCTGGAGTTTCATTGACTTGATACTATACTCTGAGTAAAAAGTCTTCCTTGAATTTTTTGGAGCAGGGTTCATGAAGATCAGAGAGTTGTGAGAGCTTTGCCAGGCCATGCTGTTAAATGTGACACTTGTGCTTGGGCCAAGAATAAATGGAGTGAGAATTTCACAAGTAAGGGCCAGTGGAATTGAAGAGCAACAAAGACACCGACCACGAAGGGACTTGAACCCTCAATCTTCTGATCCGAAGTCAGACGCCTTATCCATTAGGCCACGCGGTCTGCCGCAGCTCTTGCTCAACTTTGTGGCATGCGGACTAGGCCACCGGTTAAGGTTGACCTCTGACCTTTTCCAATACTCGCTTTGCTCCAGTGGATTTGCTAGACAAGATGTGAAACGTTTGACTTGGTGCCAAGGTCATGCTTTAGGAAGGTCATTTGCAAGAGGTCCTAGGTGCACAGGGTTAATACAGCCCCTTCATGTTGGTAAGCGATTCCTAGAGCCCCACGTGTAGAGGACATTTCAAGAGGAAGGACAGGGAAGTCGGTGTCTCTTGTCAGGATGGCCGAGTGGTCTAAGGCGCCAGACTCAAGAGTTCTCTCTTCACATTGTGTGTGTGTTCTGGTCTCCAAATGGAGGCGTGGGTTCAAATCCCCCTTCTGACAATCACATTTACTTTCCTCTACAACCACCGCAACCGCTCAGCTTTTCGGGGCTACCACAGAAACAACACTGCTCAAAACAAGGAAAGGAACACTTTTAAAGCACGTCACATCTCAATGGACAAACGTGGCATGCTGGATATCTGGACTTACATGCTGGATATCATCTTCTCTGCCTCTGCCAGTGCTCATCCTGTTCCTCTTTGCACAAAGAAGCAGATACCGGTCCTGCTGATGATTTAAGGACCTTCCACGGCCCTGTCCAGCTCTCCTAGATTAACTGCCTGTCTCCCGGAATCTCCTCCACGCTCGTGAGACTATGCTGGGAGACATAGCAACCCTTCTGGCAATGGCATGTATTGATGTGCCATGCTGGAGGAGTTAGACTGCCTGTGCAACCTCTGTGGGGTCCAGGGATCGCCTCATGCTACCAGTAGTGACACGGACGCTATCCAAATGCAAAACTAGTGAAAAACGGTCTGAAAAATAAACAGATGCGCAGGGAAAAAACTGTATGTCAGTGGCCTCCACCTGTAAAACCATTTCTCTTTTGGGGGTCATCTCATTGTTGCCCGTCCAGTGCACCTGTTGTTGATTTCATTAACACCAAAGCAGCTGAAAGTGATTAACAAAGCCCTGTGCTACTTAACTGACCAGATCAATAGCCCTGGAGTTTCATTGACTTGATACTATACTCTGAGTAAAAATTCTTCCTTGAATTTTTTTGGAGCAGGGTTCATAAGGATCAGAGAGTTGTGAAAGCTTTGCCAGGCC
Organism: Staurois parvus; assembly: GCF_062004578.1. Classification (NCBI taxonomy): domain Eukaryota; kingdom Metazoa; phylum Chordata; class Amphibia; order Anura; family Ranidae; genus Staurois; species Staurois parvus. The sequence goes on along the minus strand of NW_028318487.1, from coordinate 817,658 downwards.
ATGCTGTTAAATGTGACACTTGTGGTTGTGCCAAGAATAAATGGATTAAGAATTTCTCAGGTAAGGGCCAGTGGAATTGAAGAGCAACAAAGACACTGACCATGAAGCGACTTGAACCCTCAATCTTCTGATCCAAAAACAGATGCCTTATGCATTAGGCCATGCGGTCTGCCACAGCTCACTTTTAAGTTTGTGGTTTGTGGACCAGGCCACCAGTTAAGGTTCACTTCTGAAGATTTCGATTGCTCGGTTTGGTGCCGAGTGTTAATACAGCTCCTTCATGTTGGTAATTGATTAATAGAGCCCCACGTGTAGAGGAAACTTCAGGAGGAAGGAAAGACATGTTAGTGTCTCTTGTCAGAATGGCCGAGTGGTCTAAGGCGCCAGACTCAAGATTTCACATTGCGTGTGTGTTCTGGTCTTCAAAGGGAGGTATGTTTTCAAACCCCACTTCTAACAATCATCTTTAGATTGCTCTAGAACCACCACATCCCGTGAGCTTTTTGTGCTACCACAGAAACTACACTGCTCAAAATAAGCAAGCACATCACATCTCAATGGAGAATCGTGGCATGCTGGATATCTGGACTTACATGCTAGAGAACAATTTGTAGGGCTCTGCCAGTGCTCATCCTGTTCCTCCTTGCACAAAGGAGCAGATACCGGTCCTGCTGATGGCTTAAGGACCTTCCACGGCCCTGTCCAGCTCTCCTAGAGTAACTGCCTGTCTCCTGGAATCTCCTCCATGCTCTTGAGACTATGCTGGGAGACATAGCAAACCTTCTAGCAATGGCATGTATTGATGTGCCATGCTGGAGGAGTTGGACTGCTTGTGCAGCCTCTGTACTGTCCAGGTATCGCCTCATGCTACCAGTAGTGACACGGACGCTAGCCAAATGCAAAACTAGTGAAAAAGTCCGAAAAAAATGAGTAGGGAAACAAAATGTCAGTGGCCTCCACCTGTAAAACCATTTCTGTTTTGGGGGTTGTCTCATTGCTGCCCGTCTAGTGCTCCTGTTGTTGATTTCATTAACACCAAAGCTGCTGAAACTGATTAACAAACCCCTCTGCTATTTAGCTGACAAGATCAATAGCCCTGGAGTTTCATTGACTTGATACTATACTCTGAGTAAAAAGTCTTCCTGGAATATTTTGGAGCAGTGTTTATAACCATCAGAGAGTTGTGAGAGCTTTGCCAGGCCATGCTGTTAAATATGACACTTGTTGTTCTGGCAAGAATAAATAGTGTAAGAATTTCTTAAGTAAGGACCAGTGGAATTGTAGAGCAACACTGACCAGGAAGGGTCTTGAACCCTCCATCTTCTGATCAGATGTCAAGACACCTTATCCATTAGGCCACACGGTCTGCCACAGCTTGCTTTTAAGCTTGTGGTAAGTGGACCAGGCCACCAGTTAACGTTGACCTCTGACGTTTTCGATTGCTTGGTTTCCTCCAGTGGATTTGCTAGACAAGATCTGAAAAGTTTGACTTGGTGCCAAGGTCATGCTTTAAGAAGGGCATTTGCAAGAGGGCCTAGGTGCACAGTGTTAATACAGCTCCTTCATGTTGGTAATTGATTAATAGAGCCCCACGTGTAGAGGAAATTTCAAGAGGAAGGATATCTACCCTTATATGGACTGGGAAATGTGTTAGGAACATAAGGATTCCCCCTCGTTTGATGGAAATGATCAACCTACACAGGACTGGATTCAAAGACACCTTGAAAATCAAATTTAAAAAATGATGCAGCAGGTTAGTCTATTTTGCTGAAATTTCATTGCACCAACTCAAAATGGTACTTAGTAGTTTTAATGGCCCCCACGTGCTTTAATGCATGCCTGACAATGTCGGGCCAAGCTCCTGGTGACACGACGGATGGTGTCTTGGGGTTTTTCCTCCCAGATCTGGACCAGGGCATCATTGAGCTCCTGGACAGTCTGAGGTGCAACCTGGCAGTGTTGGATGGACCAAAACATGATTTGCCAGAGGTGTTCTATTGAATTTAGGTCAGCTGAGTGTGGGGGCCATTCAGTGGTATCAATTCCTTCAACCTCCAGGAACTGCCTGCATAATCTTGCCACATGAGGCTGGGCATTGTCGTGCGCCAGGAGGAACTCAGGACCCACTGCACCATCGTAGGGTTTGACAATGGGTCCAAGGATTTTATCCCAATACCTAATGGCAGTCAGGGTGCCATTGTCTAGTCTGCAGAGGTCTGTGCGTCCTTCCATGAATATTCCTCCCCAGACCATCACTGACCCACCACCAAAACAGTCATGCTGAATGAAGTTACAGGCAGCATAACATTCTCCACAGCTTCTCCAGACCCTTTCACGTCTGTCCCATGTGCTCAGGGTGAACCTGCTCTTATCTGTGAAAAGCACAGGATGCCAGTGGTAGACCTGCCAATTCTGGTGTTCAATGGAATATGCCAGTCGTGCTCCATGGTGCCAGAAAGTGAGCATAGGTCCCCTAGAGTACGTCGGGCGATCAGGCCACCCTCATGAAGATCTATTATTTATATAGGTTTTTTTTTTTACCATTCACTTTTATTGTTATCAGAAGGAATATAAATATCCTGATAGCAATATGTAGTGACAGGTATTCTTTTCTGAGAAATCTGTGGGCTATTAGACTTTGAATCTCTCCTCTGCCCTTAAAGAATCTGCTAACCCCAAGATCAGTGTGATCAGATGCTTTCCCAATTTTAAAATGGCACTGTTTTTATCTGGTGAAACGGAAATGATGAAATGCTTGTAGCTTCTTTTCTCTTACACCATAAAGATGATTGGTGGCATTCAGTCTCCGATCACTTCTATTGTCAGCCCGCGGAACTGCCGGCTGCATTTTTGGGTTCCCCGGTGGGAAAGCCCAAGAAAACCTTGGAAGGTGGCAAGAGGAGGTAAGTCCTCTCCTGCTGCTTTTAAAAGCGATCCAGTGGCTAATTTGTGGCTAGGATTGTTTTTAAATGGAAGCCAACTACCAGCTGAAAAAAAACGATACCAGGATGATGCCTGTATCTGTAGACATCATCCCGGTATAACCACTCAAAGTCTAGTGATTTACCAGTATGTTGCTGGTCCATGTTGGGCATATATGTAACAGCAGAGATCACGGGCATATGATAAGAGTTGGGTCTATGGACTAATATGACCATATATTGACGGATCCCCATTCATCTGTTTTTGGCGTACAAGTTTGGATCAGATGCCAGTTTTTTTCTTCCCTGGATATCACACAAAATTCCTCTTGTGCTTTCTTTTGTTCCATAAAGATCTGTAAACAATAACAATACCATTACCACACTTCAAATACTGTCACCACTTGTTGGTTAATGATGAGCTCAGTTACTTTCACAGCTCAAGTGCATGTATTCCAGAAAGTTAATCTTTCACAATTTTGCCTTTAAAGGGATCCTGTCGCTTTGTTGAAAAAAAAAAAAAGATGGAATGAGAGCCAGCCTGTAAGAGAAGAAGTGGTATATTTATCTTTCAAATAGTGGCGAGTAAATGCTTTGCTTGCAGAGGTATGGGTATCATCTGACATTTTGTGGCGTGTTGGATCACGTTTCCTGCTGCCATATTCCTCCAGCCATCGTGTCTTGTAGTGACATAGGGAGGGACCACTGTGAGTAGTAGGGTACATGGTATTCGATACACCAAGAAGTGCTGGATAACAGCAGTCTGGGGCTTTGCAAGTGTGAAGAAGATACGTAGATCACTTCTTCTGGTTTTTAACATAGCGACAGGGTAAAAATCCCAATCCTAGCATTAGGGGTCCATTCTCACCTTGCTGTTCTGGTGTGTTGCGTTCATGTGTATTATGTTGCATTTTAGACCCACAGCGCGTTAGTTAAACTTTCCCATACACTTTTCTCTTGTCAGCAGCATTTTTGCAGAAAAATTGTTTGATTCATGTGAACGTGTTAAGTGTATCAAGTGCTTGGGTGTTAATTCAATTTATTAGCTGGAATTCTGGCCATGGAAATGAGTTAATGCTCAAGAGCTTAGCTTGACGCGCCCAGTGTTAGTGTGCGTTTAGACATGTTCTGCCAAAACACAGATGCTCCTGGATGCGCTGGGGGTGGGGAGTTTCTTCGTCTGCCTCTAAATGCCCCTGCCTCCAAACTCGAGAGACCCGTAAGAGCCGCTGCTCTTGTGCATATCGCTGGAACGCAATCTGGCTCCATTAAGCATAATGGGCTGGGGGGGGGGGGGGGGGGAGTATGAAGGTGTAGCACTAACCCCTTAGAAGTTGCTGAGTTTTGGGTCGCCCTAAGCGCTGCACAGCCAGGCAACACACATTTTCCACACTGGAGTCAAAGAACAGTCCTTGAGCTTGGCTTTGTGATTTTATTAAGGGGTTAAGAACTTGGATGGGGTATATGAGATGCCTGAAGAACTGTAGAACTTGAGGACAACCCCTTAGCAACTATGTAAAAAGTGCGGATGGCAACAGGCTCTTCCTTCAGAGAGCACTAAAGGCTCTTTGGTGTACCTCCTCAGACACCGCATGATTTCTGTTCATCCAGCTGCCTGAGGGTATTCCTGGGTAAGGGGGCCCAGAAGCTGCCAATTTAGCCCAAGCAGTCCCAAATCAGAAGATAGTTGGGTCTTTTACCCAGCTTCCCTCTTGGCTTATCAGACCCAGGAGGTGTAAAAGTATTCACACTGTTCTTTCCTGCGAGCTTAGTGGGTTTGTGGCTGCCTTCAGGCCTTTTGCTGGGCTGGCTCCTTCCCTGCTGCTCAGGATGTCCTCCCCAGGAGACAGTGGCACGGTGGAGGTCCTCTTTTTCAGCAATCTGCCTATAGGTAAGCTTTGCCACATTTGAGGGTTGCCCTGGTCACCATGCCCAGCCTCCTCCCAGGGGATTGGCTAAAGTTCCTCAAATATGCAGCTCTGAGTCTCCCCCCCTCCTCCCACTCCCTCCTCCAGAAAGCTCTCAGGCTTCTCCAAAAGCCCTGATCTGTTAAGAGCCTCCCAGCCTGTCCTGAGGTGAACTCCTGCCTCACTCACAGGCTGACTCATCCCAGGCTGCTAGTCAGCCTCTGCCTAAAGAAAAACAAAGTAGCTTATCTAGATAACCTGGAGGATGTTACAAAGGTATAAACCTTCAGCCGTTTCAATCACTTTAAGGCAGTTCCTTCATGTGAATTGACTGCCAATACATGAAGCCTTCGTTGATTTTTTTTTTTGTCTGCTGGTTCATGTCGATGAACATGTGTCTTTGTTCTACCTATCCATGTAACGATTAATGCAGTTATTGATTCGTGAAAATGTATTCTTTTACTTTCAATGCTTTTTATTGTTTTTTTGTGTAAAGTACAAAAAACGGGTACAAAAGTGATAACCAGTATGTGGTCGGACATCATACCATTATGAATCATGAAAGAAAGTATGATAAGAGAAACACGTCTGAATGTCAAACAAACAAATGTTGGATTTGTGTCAATGTGGCCATTGGTAGGGGATATCCCTTCATAATGCAAGAGCATCAGTAGCATCCAAGGGACACACTGTATTTGAACATGCAAGTTACATCAAACTTCACAGACAAAACAGTTTTCTCATCAGATGAAAGCTGTATAAGAGATATTCTAGAGAGACAGGCATAATATAGAGTGCGTTTTCGATGTTAGGATGAAAAATCGTTCAGAAGTCGAACCATGCATGGCCTGCATTAGGCGGAAATCTCGCAGCTTGGAAACAAGATCTCCCTGGAAGGCAGAGGTGACGTGGCCTTCCCAGGACACATCTGTGCAGCTGAGGCAAGCTCACCACTGCCTTGAGGAACCTGGAAGTACAATCGGAGTCAGGGGGAAAAAATTATATGCTTAAAAAAAGTTGATATTTTATGAACAGCAAGCAAAGTAGCAAAAAAAAAAAAAAAAAGGAGATTCTGTATTTGAGAGGGAAAAGGTCTGCTTTTAAGTGGCATCAAGTGTCACTGCTTTAAGCTGTTCATACACAGTCACTATGGGATTAGTTTTTTGTATTCTGCAAAAAAAACTGATAGAGAACAGCAGGACCAATCTCCCCCTCCATTCCATATCCCCAATGCAGTTAGGGATTTTGCAGAGCAGTGTAGGCAGATAGTGCACGTGCCAGTTTTCAGTGTATTTCCACCCTGAGCATTTCCTCCCTATCACATCTAAGCAGCCCATGTGACTATAGAGTCACACATGTGGGTGAATACACAGTGGTAAAATGACAGCCCACTCCCTCCCTCCTCCTCCATGCCCACTAGCTAGCTAAACACAATGGGGGGCGGATATTATATCTTGATTGATGGAGGCTTCACATTTCCTGTTATTCTAATACACAAACTGGAGGGCTGTAACACAGCCTGTGACTGGCAGAATTCCGCCCACACCATGTTATTGCCAAAAAATAATATAGATTTGTTTTCAAATATATACTTGCATGACAATTTATAACAGTTTGTTGATATTAATTATTTATTTTACTCTGTATCCCAAAGGCTGTTTTTTTTTTTTTTTTTTTTTTACATGTGACCAGTAGCAGAGGACTAGAAGCTCCTGCTGCCACTGTTTCCCTGCAGACAGGCTGGGAAAGATCTGGGTCATGTGACAGCTGTATATCGATTAGGACAAAGTTACTGTCAAGGTCCTACCTTTTTACCAGAGGTTATGTTACTCCATGTGCTGGCATCCATCTTGGATTTCTGCAGAGCATGGTGGGAATCTTTTATGCCTTCAGGTCTCTGAGGTCCATCCCCCAGAGGGGTGTGGCTGATGACATATAAGCCTGTGTTCCGCACATGCTCTTTGCACTTGTGTCTTTGTGTTGTTGTTACTCTGTTCTGACTCTCGTGACTCTCTTGGAATGTGACTCGGCTTGTGACCTGACCATTCTTTGTGTTCTCCTTTGATCTGACCCTCCGTTGCTGAACCCGGCTCGTGACCTGTGATTCTTGTCTGCTGTCCTGTACCGTTTTGTCTCATTGTTGTTGACCCGGCCTGCCCGACTACTCTATTGTCTTTAACACTAGCTACACGCCATTGGCGGCGGCCATTACCGCAGCTGGGGTGCCTCGGGGGCCGCGACCTGGTTCCTGGCTGCGTCAAGTCCATCCCCACCATCAGGGGCCCTGGTGAAGGGCAGCCTGGGACTTAGACTCCGCGCCCTGAGGGACTTCGGTCTGTGGGTGGTGGTTGTCGTCAGCCTGTGCGTTACATTGTTATTAGGCCTGCCTGTCCGTTTCCCAGCTCCTGCCCTGACAGTTACTTAGATTGTTTTTTGAAAAAAATAATTACAGTGCAATCATCCACATACAGTAAAGAGAAGGGAAAATGAAAATTAAGCTGTGTTCATTTGGTATCACTTTAAGGGATGAGCATGCTAACTTTTCAGAGATAATTCACTAAGCCCAGAAAAAAATATGTTGGCTTTGTTGTGAAGCTCATTAAACTTCAAAGCTTCTACTCAAACCTAAAGACAAAGCAAAGCCACATACCACCGACCAGCCGTGATCGTATAGTGGTTAGTACTCTGCGTTGTGGCCGCAGCAACCCCGGTTCGAATCCGGGTCACGGCACCTTTTTTTTTTTTTAATCAGCACTCATGCTATATTATTGTTTACTTTGTATAGTATGAAAAGAGCCCTGCAGCTAAAAGTTGTACATATAAAGCCTAACTTTTCAAAAGGGAATGATTGAAGTGAATCTGCAACATTCTAGCTAGCATGGAAAGAACTTGTTCACATATTGGAGTAAATGAGGAAAGACACTAAGGCTACGTTCACACTAGCGTTGTGTGCAGAAGGCAGAAAGGCGTTTGGGAAGCGTTTTTACCGCTTTCCAAACGCCTCGGACAATTCTGCACATTGCAGCACATAGTGCTGTTCTAACGGGAGTGTTAGCATCGCAGCGCGGGAAAATGGACGCCTCTGGTCAAGTCAGGAGGCGTTGAAGCCTCCTATTCTAGATTATGGTGCCGCTCTGCAAACGCCCGGCCGGCGTTTGCGGTGTGGTTGCGACGCGTTTGCGGAGCGGTAACACCATTCAAACTTCGTTATATTGTTTGTGGGGCGTTTTTAACGCTTGGCAAACGCCTAGCAACCGCTGCTGAACCGCGCATGTGGCGTTCACGGAGTATTTGCCAAGCGTTAAAAAAAACGCTCCGCAAACGCCGGACCGCTTGCCAAATGCTATAGGGGCGTTTGGCAAGAGTTGGTAAAACAGTCAAGTGTGAACGAGCCCTTAGTCCTCATGCACACGGGACGTTTTTACAGCGGCTGTTTTTGGCTTTTGACTTTTTTTTCTACAGCCAGTAAACCCCCCAACATGTTATCCTATGTGTCCATACACACAGACTGTAATCAGAGTTGTTTGGCAGGGGCATTTTTTGGCTGGAAAAAAAACCCAGAACTAGTGGGTTTCTAGAGGGGTTTTTTAGCTTTAAAAATGCTCTAACGCTGAAAAAAACGGCATAACGCGGTAAACCAGTGTTTTTGGACTTTTTTTGAGCAAAAAAAAAAAAAAACGCTAAAAATTGCAAACGTGAAAAAACGAGGCAAACCGCTAATGCAAAAATGCTGAAAAAAAGCTTTTTGATAATGGTAATTGACTAATAGACTTCCATGAGTAGAGTATATTTCAAGAGCAAGGACAGAAAATATGATGTGTTTTGTCAGGATGGCCGAGTAGTCTAAGGTGCCAGATTCAAGTGTTGGTTCTCCATGTTGCATGAGTGTTCTGGTCTCTGAATGGAGGTGTGGGATCAGGTCCCACTTCTGACAACCAGTTTTAACATTTAGATCTTCTCTGGAATGACCACAACCATTCTGGTTCTTATGCTATCACAGGACCTACATAACAAAGAGTTGTGAGCTTTGCGAGGCTATGCTGTTAAATCTGACATTGGTGGTTTTGCCACGATCAAACGGAGCAAGAATTTGCAAGTAATGACCACTGGAATTGAAGAAGAGCAATAAAATTGATCGCAAATGGACTTGAACACTCAACCTGCTAGTCTGAAGTCAGATACCTTATCTACTAAGCCACATGAACTGCCACAGGTCTGTTATGTTTTTGATGTGTGGATGTTTTTGGTGCGTGGATCAGGCAATCAGTTCAAAACGACCCCTGGATTCTTCGGTTACTTGGTTTGCTCGAGCAGATTTGGTAAAAAAGATCTGAAAAAGGTTGACTTTGTTCCAAAATCATGCTTTAGGAAGTGCATTTGCAAGAGGGCCTAGGTGCAGAGTGTTAATACAGCTCTTTGGTAATGGAAATTGACCAATAGAGTTCCACAAGTAGAGGATATGTCGGGGATCGCCGCAGCCCTGGGCTCGGCGCAGTGCACCGCCCTGTGCAGGGACGTGGGCACTGGGACCTGGCCGACCGCGGCAATCGAGTTCGCGCATGCGCAGTGGAGATCGCGGGCGGGCACGCGCGTGGCACCAATGACAGCACAGGGCGGGATATTTAAATGGCCCTGAGCTGTCATTCAGTGCCTTCTGGTCTTCCCTGTATTCCTGAACCTGCGAACCTGTGCCTTGTAAGTTATTGACCCGGATTGTACCTGACCTTGCTATATTCTCCTGTACTGACCCTTGCTTTGCCTGACCTCTCTCCTGGATGCCCCCTATTGGATCTGACCTGCTGTTGCTGACCTGGCGTGTGACCCGACTATTCTCTGCCCGCTGCCTTGTACCGCACCGTCCTCTTAGTTACCGACCCAGCCTGCCTGACTTCGCACTTGCTCAGCCATCCATCCATCCATCCCTCTCAGCGGGGTCTTCAGACCTCCTCATATCAGGCTCTCCTCCGTGGGAGCCCCCGGCGTATACCACTACCACTGACGGGTATACCCAGTAGCCACGACCTGGTCTCAGGGTGCTCCAAGTCCATCCCCACCATCAGGGGCCCTGGTGAACAAGTGCCCTGGGGCTTAGATTCCGTGCTCTGGGGACGCCTACTCAGTGGAGCGCTGGTGGTACCACCGGGCGGTCCCTTACAGGGTATTTTAAGAGGAAATGTCTTCTCAGGATGGCCAATTGAACTTCAAGAGTTGTTTCTTCACATTGCATTGGTGTTCTGGTCTCTCAATGGAGGCATGGGCTCAAATCCCACTTCTGAAAACCATTTTTCACATTTAGATTGCTCTAGAATGACCACAACCATTGTGGTTCTCGTGCTACCACAGAATCTACGTAACTTTCAGAGTTGTGAGAGCTTTGCCAGACCATGCTGTTAAATCTGACATTTGTGGTTGTGCCGACATTAAACGGAGCAAGAATTTTCAAATAATAGCCACTGGAATTGAAGAGTAGCAAGATCACCAACCATGAAGGGACTTAAACTCTCAATTTTCTGATTTGAAGTCAGGTGCCTTATCCATTAGGCCACGCGGTCTGCCACAAGTCACTTTTCTTTTTGTGGAATGTGGATGAAGTAACAAGTTCAAGATGACCTCTGACCATTAGGCCACAGCTCAGCAGTTTTTAAAGCATCACTGATAGAAAATTTAGTCTACCGAAGCCCATCACCGTTTTGATATATATGGTATCTATTTTCTTGCTGCAACCTCACCTTTTAAACTTTACAAAAAAACTGGGTGATATAAAATCGGGTTTGTAAGCGAAGTTAACGTTTGTGTAATTGTAACTCTGCACTTGATCAACCTTTGAGCTAATATCATGTGATATTTGCAACAGCCACTATTTTATTCTCCAGAGTGTCTGCCTTCCGAAAATATATGTTTTGGGGATTTAATTAGGGTTACCACCCATCCTGGATTCACCTGGACAGTCTGGGTTTTGAGTCTTGTGTCCGGGTTTCAGACCGCCTGAAACCCAGACACATTACACAGCTCCGTCTGTGGTTCTTCAGTTGGGTTGTTGGCTGCAGTTGTAAGCCGAGAGTGTCTCACACTGCCCAGGGCCAGCACAGTTCCCCTCTCCTCCCTCTGCACAAACAGGAGAGGAGAGAAAGAGCTGGATATGTTCCTCCTCCTCCCGCCCCTCTCCTCCTGTGCCTGCCCCACCCACACTCTAGTCTTGGCAGTGCTGTGTCTCAGAAAGGAGATAAGCAGGTGGGAAGTTTTAAGCCCAGCAGTAGGCAAGCACATGGTGGATGAAAGATGCCGATGGCTGAGCTTCCATCCTGGGTGAGCAAATTCACCGTCCATTCATTGCCTGTGAATGAAGTCTCCCCACCCTTTCCCTTCTCTCTCCTTCCTTTGAATCAGTACACTGATTCACACATGTGCGGTGTGGATTGAAGCTCAGGTTTCACAGCAAATTCATACAGTAGTTGTTCACATTAGGTTTACATCAGATTCAGGACAGGATTAGCTCAGGATCTTATTCACACATACGCAGTTTAGAAACGATTCCTATAGAAGTCAATAGCCTGTAATCTACACCTGAACCGGACCACACTACTCAGATATCAGACGTGACTTTTTAAAACCGCACTGAATCCGCACTGGCAGTGCACAGGACATACACTAGATTGCAAAAAGTATTGGGCCAGCTCTCCAAATCATTGGATTCAGGTGTTCCAATCCCCTCCATGGCCACAGGTGTATAAAATCATCCCCTAGGCATGCAGACTGCTTCTACAAACATTGGTGAAAGAATGTGTCGCTCTCAAGAGCTCAGTGGATCCAAGCGTGGTACCGGGATAGGTGGCCACCTGTGCAATAAGTCCATCCATGACATTTCCTGGCTACTAAATATTCCACGCTCAACTGTTAGTGGGATTATAACAAAGTGGAAGCAACTGGGAACAGCAACTCAGCCACCAAGTGGTAGGCCACGTAAAATGACAGAGCGGGGTCAGCGCATGCTGAAGCGCACAGTGCGCAGAAGTCACCGTCTGCAGAGCCAATAGCTAAAGACCTCCAAATTTTGACTGGTCTTCAGATTAGCAAAACAACAGTGCGTAGAGAGCTTCATGGAATGGGTTTCCATGGCCGAGCAGCTGCATCCAAGCCTTACATCACCAAATACAATTCATCGGATGCAGTGGTGTAAAGCACACCGCCACTGGACTCTAGAGCAGTGGAGACGTGTTCTCTGGAGTGACCAATCATGCTCCTCTGTCTGGCAATCTGATGGACGTGTCTGAGTTTGGTGGTTACCAGGAGAAGAGTACTTGCCTGACTGCATTGTGCCAAGTGTAGAGTTTGGTAGAGAGGGGATTATGGTGTGGATTTTTTTTTCCAGGGGTTGGGCTTGGACCCCTAGTTCCAGTGAAGGGAACTCTTAAGGTGTCAGCATACCTAGACATTTTGGACAATTTCATGCTCCCAACTTTGTGGGAAGAGTTTGGGGATGGCCCCTTCCTGTTCCAACATGACTGCGCGCCAGTGCACAAAGCAAGGTCCATAAAAACATGGAGGAGCCAGTTTGGGGTGGAGGAACTTGACTGGCCTGCACAGAGTCCTGACCTCAACCCCATAGAACACCTTTGGGATGAATTAGAGTGGAGGCTGCGAGCCAAGCCTTTTCCTCACATCAGTGCCAGACCTGACAAATGTGCTTCTGGAAGAATGGTCAAACCTTCCTATAAACACCCTCCTAAACCTTGTGGACGGCCTTCCCAGAAGAGTTGAAGCTTTTATAGCTGCAAATGGTGGGCCAACTCAATATTGAACCCTATGGACTAAGACTTGGATGCCATTAAAGTTCATGTGCGTGGAAAGGCAGGCGGCCCAATACTTTTGGCAATATAGCGTATGTGAACAGGCACCACAGGAAGCAATATTTTTTCACATTATGTGGATTGGATATGGTTCAAACAGCATCCAATCTGCATATATGTGAAGAGGCACTAAGAGGGACTCAGATGTAAGGCGGGGGGAACTCTGCGAATTCAGTTGTAAAGCGGGGGAACTCTGCGCATTCAGTTGTAAAGCGGGGGGAACTCTGCGGATTCAGTTGTAAAGCGGGGGGAACTCTGCGGATTCAGTTGTAAAGCGGGGGGAACTCTGCGGATTCAGTTGTAAAGCGGGGGGAACTCTGCGGATTCAGTTGTAAAGCGGGGGGAACTCGGCGGATTCAGTTGTAAAGCGGGGGGAACTCGGCGGATTCAGTTGTAAAGCGGGGGAACTCGGCGGATTCAGTTGTAAAGCCGGGGGAACTCTGCAGATTCAGTTGTAAAGCAGGGGGAACTCTGCGGTTTCAGTTGTAAATCGGGGGAAACTCTGCGGATTCAGTTGTAAATCGGGGGGAAGTCTGCGGATTCAGTTGTAAAGCGGGGAGAACTTTGCGGATTCAGTTGTAAAGCAGGGGGAACTCTGCAGATTCAGTTGTAAAGCGGAGAACTCTGCAGATTCAATTGTAAAGCGGGGAACTCTGCAGACTCAGTTGTAAAGCAGAGAACTCTGCAGATTCAGTTGTAAAGCAGAGAACTCTGCAGATTCAGTTGTAAAGCAGGGAGAACTCTGCGGATTCAGTTGTAAAGCAGGGGGAACTCTGCAGATTCAGTTGTAAAGCGGGGGGAACTCTGCAGATTCAGTTGTAAAGCGGGGGGAACAATGCGGATTCAGTTGTAAATCGGGGGGAACTCTGCGGATTCAGTTGTAAAGCGGGGGAACTCTGCGGATTCAGTTGTAAAGCGGGGGGAACTCTGCGGATTCAGTTGTAAAGTGGGGGGAACTCTGCGGATTCAGTTGTAAAGCGGAGAACTCTGCAGATTCAGTTGTAAAGCAGAGAACTCTGCAGATTCAGTTGTAAAGCGGAGAACTCTGCAGATTCAGTTGTAAAGTGGGGAACTTTGCAGCTTCAGATGCAAACCTCATGTTTTATATATTACCCCAAAAATTGGGTAATATATTGCAGGGTGGATTTGATTTAAATCACTAGTCAGTAAGGCTTGATGTAAATCCTAGTTTTCTACATAAAGACTAATTCTTGCTGGTATAACTTTAATATACAAGTAGATGAAGATTTTTAGAATAATAACTTTTCATATTAGTTTTTTTATCCCCAGTTTAATAGGTTAATCATTCATATTTGGACAACTTTTCTGCTGTACTTCGGAAGGAGAAAAATAATCATTACCTTAATAATAACAATTTAAATAGATTTATTCAACTGAAACAATAACATTCCAGCATATGTGATTGGCTTAAACATCCATGTTTGGTAACTAATTTGGCTAAACAAAATATATATATTTGAAGAAACTTAGCCTGTCAGCCCCTCCCCCTCACACTTAGTTTCACTTTCTTCTTGTGCAGATCTATTCCACTCCAAACAATCAGAAAAATATTGTTTCTATTCTATTCACTGAACTTCTTGACACTTAGCACTGAAGGGGTTGATTCTGTATTCATAGGTTTGTAGAAGTTAGGATGAAGGTCTTTTTCTTACCTCTGTTCATGTTATAACATTTTTGCTGTGAAGAAGAGGCATGTGATCTCCGCTGAGTCAAATTCAGTTTTGAGAACTGCAAAAGTAAACCAATCATCTGTGATAATATCTTGTAGGCAGAGAAACCGCCCAATAATCTTACAAACACCTCTGGAAGAGCCTGACATTGTGAATGGATTCATGGAATTTATTTACCAAAAATATTAAACATATACAGCCTTATTCTACATAATTAAAAAACTAATCTTTATTTCATGATGGAATAACCTTTGGATGGTAATATATTTTCCTCAAAAAGCATTTTATTTAAAAAAATCCGATTTAAATCAAAAAAATCCGATTTTTGTACTTCTTTAAAAAAAATCATTGATTTTTATCCACCCTGATATATTGTGTTTGCGTGCTCTAATTAGTGTATTTTTTACTGAAATTTTGCACTTGATAAGCTGTTGTGCTAATATCACATGACAATTCCGACTACCACAAGGGTGTGTCTTCAGAAATTATATGATGTTTGGGAGGGTTAAGCAATCTTCAGGCCTAAAATGATTCTTCCTCCCATGCTCATTTTTGTCTAGGGCACGGGTCTCCAAACAAGGGCCAGTTTAGACTTCAGACTTTTGAGGGGCCAGACTGTGGCCAGAGGGAGTTAAGAGTGCCCTATCTTTAGTATTAGGGGGAGGATTAGCACCCCATCATCAGTGTCAGTGGGAGGACTAGTACCCCAGTATCAGTGGGAGGAATGGCATCCCATCATCGGTGTCAGTGGGAGAATTAGTGCCCCATCATTGGTGTCAGTGGGAGGAATAGTGCCCCATCATTGGTGTCAGTGGGAGGAATAGTGCCCCATCGTTGGTATCAGTGGGAGGAATAGTGCCCCATCATTGGTGTCAGTGGGAGGAATAGTGCCCCATCATTGGTGTCAGTGGGAGGAATAGTGCCCCATCATTGGTATCAGTGGGAGGAATAGTGCCCCATCATTGGTATCAGTGGGAGGAATAGTGCCCCATCGTTGGTATCAGTGGGAGGAATAGTGCCCCATCGTTGGTGTCAGTGGGAGGAATAGTGCCCCATCATTGGTGTCAGTGGGAGGAATAGTGCCCCATCATTGGTATCAGTGGGAGGAATAGTGCCCCATCATTGGTGTCAGTGGGAGGAATAGTGCCCCATCATTGGTATCAGTGGGAGGAATAGTGCCCCATCATTGGTGTCAGTGGGAGGAATAGTGTCCCATCATTGGTGTCAGTTGGAGGAATAGTGCCCCATCATTGGTATCAGTGGGAGGAATAGTGTCCCATCATTGGTGTCAGTGGGAGGAATTGTGCCCCATCATTGGTATTAGTGGGAGGAATAGTGCTCCATCATTGGTATCAGTGGGAGGAATAGTGCCCCATCATTGGTGTCAGTGGGAGGAATAGTGCCCCATCATTGGTATCAGTGGAAGGAATAGTGCTCCATCATTGGTATTAGTGGGAGGAATAGTGCTCCATCATTGGTATCAGTGGGAGGAATAGTGTCCCATCAATGGTGTCAGGGGAAGGAATAGTGTCCCATCATTGGTATCTGTGCGAGGAGTGGCGCACCATCATTGGTATCAGTGGGAGGAATAGTGCCTCATCATTGGTGTCAGTGGGAGGAATAGTGCCCCATCATTGGTGTCAGTGGGAGGAATAGCGTTCCATCATCGGTATCAGTGGGAGGAATAGCGTTCCATCATCGGTGTCAGTGGGAGGAATAGCGTCCCATCATTGGTGTCAGTGGGAGGAATAGCGCCCCATCATTGGTGTCAGTGGAAGGAATAGTGCCCCATCATTGGTATCAGTGGGAGGAATAGTGCCCCATCATTGGTGTCAGTGGGAGGAATAGTGTCCCATCATTGGTATCAGTTGGAGGAATAGTGTCCCATCATTGGTATTAGTGGGAGGAATAGTGCCCCATCATCGGTGTCAGTGGAAGGAATAGTGCCCCATCATTGGTATCAGTGGGAGGAATAGTGCCCCATCATTGGTGTCAGTGGGAGGAATAGTGCCCCATCATTGGTATCAGTGGGAGGAATAGTGTCCCATCATTGGTATTAGTGGGAGGAATAGTGCCCCATCATCGGTGTCAGTGCAAGGAATAGTGCCCCATCGTCGATATCTGTGGGAGGAATAGCGTCCCATCGTCGGTATCAGTGGGAGGAATAGCGTCCCATCGTCGGTGTCCGTGGGAGGAATAGCGTCCCATCGTCGGTGTCAGTGGGAGGAATAGCGTCCCATCGTCAGTGTCAGTGGGAGGAATAGCGCCCCATCATCTGTGGCAGTGGGAGGAATAGTGTTCCATCGTCGGTGTCAGTGGGAGGAATAGCGTTCCATCGTCGGTGTCAGTGGGAGGAATAGCGTTCCATCGTCGGTGTCAGTGGGAGGAATAGCGTTCCATCGTCGGTGTAAGTGGGAGGAACAGCGTTCCATCGTGGGTGTCAGTGGGAGGAACAGCGTTCCATCGTCGGTGTCAGTGGGAGGAACAGCGTTCCATCATCGGTGTCAGTGGGAGGAACAGCGTTCCATCATCGGTGTCAGTGGGAGGAACAGCATTCCATCATCGGTGTCAGTGGAAGGAATAGTGTCCCATCATTGGTGTCAGTGGAAGGAATAGTGTCCCATCATTGGTGTCAGGGGAAGGAATAGTGTCCCATCATTGGTGTCAGGGGAAGGAATAGTATCCCATCATTGGTATCTGTGCAAGGAATGGCGCACCATCATTGGTGTCAGTGGGAGGAATAGCGCCCCTTCATCGGTGTCAGTGGGAGGAATAGTGCCTCATCATTGGTATCAGTGGGAGGAATAGTGCCCCATCATTGGTGTCAGTGGGAGGAATAGTGCCCCAAAATTGGTGTCAGTGGGGGGAATAGTGCCCCATCATTGGTATCAGTGGGAGCAACAGTGCCCCATCATTGGTATCAGTGGGAGGAATAGTGCCCCATCATTGGTATCAGTGGGAGGAATAGTGCCCCATCATTGGTATCAGTGGGAGGAATAGTGCCCCATCATTGGTGTCAGTGGGAGGAATAGTGCCCCATCATTGGTATCAGTGGAAGGAATAGTGCTCCATCATTGGTATTAGTGGGAGGAATAGTGCCCCATCATTGGTGTCAGTGGGAGGAATAGTGTCCCATCAATGGTGTCAGTGGGAGGAATAGTGCTCCATCATTGGTATCAGTGGGAGGAATAGTGTCCCATCAATGGTGTCAGGGGAAGGAATAGTGTCCCATCATTGGTATCTGTGCGAGGAGTGGCGCACCATCATTGGTGTCAGTGGGAGGAATAGTGCCCCATCATTGGTATCAGTGGGAGGAATAGTGCCTCATCATTGGTGTCAGTGGGAGGAATAGTGCCCCATCATTGGTGTCAGTGGGAGGAATAGCGCCCCATCATTGGTGTCATTGGGAGGAATAGCGTTCCATCATCGGTGTCAGTGGGAGGAATAGCGTTCCATCATCGGTGTCAGTGGGCGGAATAGCGTTCCATCATCGGTGTCAGTGGAAGGAATAGCGCCCCATCATTGGTATCAGTGGGAGGAATAGCGCCCCATGATTGGTGTCAGTGGGAGGAATAGCGCCCCATCATTGGTGTCAGTGGGAGGAATAGTGCCCCATCGTCGGTGTCAGTGGGAGGAATAGCGACCCATCATTGGTGTCAGTGGGAGGAATAGCGCCCCATCATTGGTGTCAGTGGAAGGAATAGTGCCCCATCATTGGTGTCAGTGGGAGGAATAGCGCCCCATCATTGGTGTCAGTGGGAGGAATAGCGCCCCATCATTGGTGTCAGTGGAAGGAATAGTGCCCCATCATTGGTGTCAGTGGAAGGAATAGCGCCCCATCATTGGTGTCAGTGGAAGGAATAGTGCCCCATCATTGGTGTCAGTGGGAGGAATAGTGCCCCATCATTGGTGTCAGTGGGAGGAATAGCGCCCCATCATTGGTGTCAGTGGGAGGAATAGTGCCCCATCATTGGTGTCAGTGGGAGGGACAGAACTGGATTGCTGGTGTCAGTGGCAGGAATAGTGTCCCATCATTGGTGTCAGTGGGAGGAATAGTGCCCCATCATTGGTGTCAGTGGAAGGAATAGTGCCCCGAGAGCCAGATAAAAGCAAGTAAAGGGACACATCTGGCCCCCAGGACACAGTTTGGAGACCACTGGTGTAGAGGATTGCCATCGCATCCCTTTAAAGCTGAACACATATTAATGACACGGGTTCTGGGGCGGGTTACGGTGGTCATTAAAGTCACTGAGTGTCAGTTACAGTAACGCAGCGCCACATCACAGAACACGGCCTGGTCAGGAAGGGGGGAATCCTCTGGAGGGCGAGGGGTTAAAGTGTGCAAAACCAGCTCTGGCATGGAAAGGGTTAATAGCAGAAACTACCAATCAGGAAGAAGTCTGGGCTCCAGAATTAGGCGGTCACCCTAATCCCATCTCTCTACCTGAGATTTCTGGTGAAGAAGCAGGAGGATGAGGACTTCTGAAGTGTTACCTCCCCTTCCGTCACCCAATGGCAGTACAATACTCTCCTCTTAGACATTTGGCGCCACGAACTGTTCTTGTTCTGGATTTCCCGCCACCCGCCTCCTCCGCGACGTCTGTCGGGCACGTTACGTCTCTCTGCCTCCGCTGCGGCCATTTTTACTGCTGGCTTCGCTCTTTAGCTGCGCCTCGGCTTTTTTCTTCTTTAAATTCGAGGCTTTACGTTGTTGTAAAAAGTTGTTGCTCATCGGCCTCGAAGGTTCCTGACGCTTATATTAAATTGAAGTCTCTGTGTGGTTTTTCCCTTAGCTGTCATGGCGGATCGCGCCTCACTCGGGTTGGTCATGTGTGTAGAGGGTGACGTCAGCGCAGGCTGAGAGCGCGCCTTGGTTTAAAGTGCTTGGAGGTGCAGGAGCGGAGTGTTCGGGGACGGTGATGGCGGGTCAGTCCGGGATTGGGAGGAAGATGAAGAGGGCAGAGTAGGGGAGTCATTGCTGGGAGCGTCCTGTTCTCTGCCGTAGTCCCTACTGTCAGTCCCATTCATAGATCTGTGCAGGTGAGTGATATCAATACAATGTATGACGTCACCTCTGTACTGCAGGACACAGCCACCATGTACAAACAATCATGGAGGCGAGGAGCGCGCTATTGTTGGCATTGCGTGAAAAATTCCAACGCGCAGAGAAACGCATTGCCCTGCAGATGTGCGGTGGTGCTGGTAATGACATCTTAATGTGTCTGCGCCAAACTGCACGGTGCCGCACGTTTTTGGAGGAAGGTTGGGGACTAATGAGTTTCTCACGCGTTGGGCCCATTGGAACGAATGGTTTGCCCTACATGTGATGCATGCGCATGTAGTTATGAAGCTTGCCTTCGCCATCTCGTTACTGCGCCATAGCCGAAAGATGGTGACGACACAGCTTTCTTGTACTGGAAGGGCGTCTATGGACATCCTCTCATTACGCACCTCCCACGTGACCCTTGGGGTGTGCATTGGGCGCCAGCTGTGATCACAGATCGAGGTAAAGGGCCAATCACAGTTGATCACATTCCAACAATCTTGACCGTTATCGGCATTTCCTTTCCTTATATATGTTGTCACTGTGTGAGGAAAGGAGAGCTAGTAACCAGCAATCCCCCGCAAGTGGCCACCCATTGTGTCCACCACCATCACCCCTCCCCCTTCTGCCAGTGGCTGCCCATTGGGTCCACCCCTCCCCCCGCCAGTGGCTGCCCATCAGGTCTACAAAACCCCCGCTTCTGTCAGTGGCCGCCCATCAGGTCTACACCTCACCAGTGGGTCCAGACCCTCCACCAAACCATCACCCCCGCTTCTGCCAGTGGCCGCCCATTGGGTCCACCCCCTGCTTCTACCAGTGGCTGCCCCTTGGGTGCACAAAACCCCCTCTTCCACCAGTGGCCACCCATTGGGTGCAGCACAAAACCCCCTCTTCCACCAGTGGCCACCCATTGGGTGCAGCCCCCCCCCCCCCCGCCAGTGGCCGCCCATCAGGTCCACACCCCACCAGTGGGTCCAGAACCTCCACCAAACCGCCACCCCCGCTTCCGCCAGTGGCCACCCATTGGGTCCACCCCCTGCTTCCACCATTGACTGCCCCTTGGGTCCACAAAACCCCTGCTTCCGCCAGTGGCCGCCCATCAGGTCCACACCCCACCAGTGGGTCCAGACCCTCCACCAAACCACCACCTCCGCTTCCGCCAGTGGCCGCCCATTGGGTCCACCCCCTGCTTCCACCAGTGGCTGCCACTTGGGTCCACAAAACCCCCGCTTCCGCCAGTGGCCACCCATTGGATGCAGCACACACCCCCAGTCCTGCTTTACTTGTTTTACTTGTTTGTAAATATTTATTTTTACCAGAAACAAAAACTTTTCTACTCTATAGAAAAAAAAAACCTCTCCAATGGTGAGTAAATCCTGCCAGAATAAAGCGCTAAGATAAACATGTTATATGTGTACAATGTTGCATGGCCGCGCAATTATTCAAACTGCAACAGCGCTGAAAGCTGAAAATATACCCGGTAAGAAATCGGGTGAAATATAGAGCATTGAAGTTGTTAAAGGGCTCGTTCATGCCATGTTTTTGTGAAAATGTGTTACAATCGCGCATTCTAAGGTAGACTTTCACCTTTCCTGTTCCCTCTCTTGCGTTCTTCTCCTACCCCCACCCCAATTGGAATTTTTTTTTTTTTCAGGAACACATCCCTACTCTTCCTGGATTCTTGCCCAGGTGAGAATGCTGTATCAGCTGCCCACCTGTACTACAGAATACTCTTGAGGTCTCCTGGAATGCATGGCCTAAGTATCCCCGGAGGTCTGGGGGTACTCCATATTAGTGACAAAGTTGGGTTTGGTCTGAACTGGAAGGAATCTGTCAGTGAGGGAAAATCTGGTTCCAGTGTGGATTCCTCGTCCTGGTGCTGCATGTACACAAAAGCTTGGGGATGTACGTGACATCATTGACCTAATATGGCCATGTGGCTATCGTTGATGAGCTCAGGTGTGTTCGGACACGTATCTGAACCCGCCTGAGCTATCCCTATCAAGGGCGGCGGAGGTATTCCCCACCCCGCAGCTGCACATACATGCACATTCTCCTTGTACATTGGTGGAAGTATGTCACCAGCCCACCACATATCCGTGATATGCTGGTGACATAATTTCACTCTGATGTCTTTGATTTCCAGCTGGTGGTCGCCGCAGCACCCATCTACACCTACAGCCTTTTTGTAGGAACGTAATTGTACACTCACCGGCCACTTTATGAGGTCCATCTGTTCAATTGCTCTGTAACATAAATTGCTAATCAGCCAATCACATGGCAGCAAATCGATGCATTTAGGCATCTAGATGTGACGAAGACGACTTGCTGAAGTTCAAATCGAACATCAGAAAGGGGATTTAAGTGACTTTGAACGTGGCATGGTTGTTGGTGCCAGAAGGGCTGACTTGAGAATTTTAAAAACTGCTGATCTACTGGGATTTACAGAGAATGGTCCGAAAAAGAGAAAATATCCACTGAGGGGCAGTTGTGTGGAGGAAAATGCCTTGTTGATGTAAGAGAATGGGCAGACTGGTTTTTGATGATAGGTAGGAAACAGTAAGGGCTCGTTCACACTTGACTGTTTTACCAACGCTTGCCAAACGCCCCTATAGCGTTTGGCAAGCGTTGGTCCGGCGGTTGCGGAGCGTTTTTTAACGCTCCGCAGACGCCGCATGCGCGGTTTAGAGGCAGTTGCTAGGCGTTTGCCGAGCGTTAAAAACGCCCCACAAACGCCTATAATGAAGTTTGAATGTTGTTACCGCTTGGCAAACGCCGGCCGGGCACCATAGACTAGAGTAGGAGGCTTCAACGCCTCCTGACTCGACCAGAGGCGTCCGTTTTGCCGTGAGGCTACCGCTCCCGTTAGAACAGCACCATGTGCTGCAATGGGCAGAATTGTCCGAGGCGTTTGGGAAGCTGTAAAAACGCTTCCCAAACGCCTTTCTGCCGCTAGCAAACAAGGCTAGTGTGAACGTAGCCTAACTCATGTCAATATGGACCAAAATCTCTGAGGAATGTTTCCAAGACCTTGTTGAATCTATGCCACAAAGAACTAGGACAGTTTTGAAGGAAAAAGGGGTTCAAGCCCTGTACTTGCCAGGTGGACCTAACAAAGTGGCCGGTGAATGTATATGGGTGGGTTATACCTCCACCGCCTTTGGCTGTCCGTTTTGACAGCTTTCTGGTGGAATAGCTCAGGTGGGTTTGCACTTGTGCCTGAACCCGCCTGAGCCCATTCCTAGTGACCATATTCTAGATCTATCATTACACTTTTTTACACTGTTCTGCTCCCCATGGGGCACAGTACATGTAGTACTCTGACCTGCCCCCATCTCTTCGCCCTGCAGCCTGTTCAACAACAGCTAGGAAGGAGATGGATCCGTCATAACAGTAGCTTGTCTCAGCTCTGAGCAATTTACTGAACCAAGCTGTGGCAATAGGAATGCTGAGATGTATGGATATCTGTATTTGCTCCCACTTTCACAGTCCTTGACTAGATGAGTATGATGTCTCTTGTGCCATTTCCTCCTTTCCTGCAGCCTTCCTGCATGTACCAGTAGGCTGCAGGACCACTCATAGAGCTCTGTGCAAGCTGGAGCATGCCCATGGGGTCATTTCCCGACGAAGTCACATCCAGCTCCCGTATCCAAAATGGTGGCCCTGGGTGACTCGCCATGGTAAGAAGAATCGCTGGTGTGAAAACTGTGAGGGGGGGAACCTGAAGTTCCTCTTTAAATTCTTTGTTTTACAGGGGGACCGTGTTCTATGGGTATTACAGAGGTGACAGGGTCACTTTAAAAAAGATAAGAACATGCCCTAAAGATATATTTTTTACACCCTCATATGGGAGTAACCTAAAACTTTGCATGGTGGAATTGGCTTTTAACCACCTCCCGTCCGGCCGTTGTATATAAACGGGCAGATGGTGGCAGTGCAGGGTCGGGGTGATCGTTTATAAATGGCCTCCCCGCACCCTGCTTGTGCACGTTCCCTGGCAGCGCAGAACCGCGATCCGGTGCCCACTGTGTCCTACGGACATAGTGGAACACCAATCGCTGTACGGGACCTCTGTGCGAGGTCCCGATCATGTGATCACTGATTGGCCAATCAGTGTTCACATGCAGAGTAGTAAGCAAGATGTCACTTCTGACATCATTGCTTACTACGTGTGAAATCTGTGAATGAGCAGAGGTCACATGGTACAGGGCCATTCACAACAGCCTTGTACCATGTGACAAGCTGTGACCAATCACAGCTCACACAGTAGTTCTCAATGGCTGCAGGAATGCAGTCAGAGAGAAGGAGAAATGATTGCTTTTACAGCCTTTATGGGTGTAAAAGCAATCAGTGTAAAAAAAAAAAAAAAATCTTCATCACCCCCCCACAAGTAGTACAGTGTCACCATGGTGACGCTGTACTGCTAGGGTGACAGTATTTAAAAAAAAAAAAAAAAAATGTAAAAAAAGTTTAAAAATTATAATTTTTGGTTATAAACTAATTTGGGTTATTTTTTTATTTTTTTTTTTTTTTACAAAAAAGATAACGGAATAAATTTTGGCGAAGATTGATGATGCAATATTATTTGCAAAATGTTATAAGAAAAACACTTTTTTTCAAAATTTGTGGACTTTTTCATTTATATAGCAAAAAAAAATAAAAATCCCAGCGGTGAATAAATACCACCAAAATAAAGCTTTATCTGTCTCAAAAAAATGCAAAAAAATTCATATGGGTACAGTGTTGCATGACTGCGCAATTGTCATTCAAAGTGTGATAGCGCTGAAAGCTGACAATTGGCCTGGGCAGGAAGGGGGTAAAAGTGTCCGGACTGGAAGTGGTTAAAGTCCGGACTGCCACGGCTTTAGATCTGCAAGTCTGATGCTTCCCGGATGTCCAATGACTTATCTCCTAGGATTTGGATATCCTGGTTATGCTGCACTGATTGGTGGGGAAAGTTCGTCACACATCTTTATCTCATGCAGATTACTCTGGAGGATTCCTACAGCGCTCATTCTTCTTGATTCCGCGCTCCTACTAATTCTTCTGCCATCATGGGTATTCAAGGTCTCCTACAGTTCCTTAAAGAGGCATCAGAACCCGTCCACGTGAATCAGTACAAAGGACAGACTGTGGCGGTGGACACCTACTGCTGGCTTCATAAAGGGGCTTTCGCCTGTGCGGAGAAACTGGCCAAAGGGGAACCGACTGACCAGTAAGTTTATGCTGTGCTTTTGGTTGAAACTGAACTCCAGACAGATTTAGAAAACGCAAGTTAATGCAGCTCTTGATTAAGTGTTGTTGCATGGCGACCACTTACTGTCATCTCACATATATATTCTTAGTATTATAGCCAAATTTACCACCCTAACTCCTCCCACAGTTTTTACACAACATAGACAGTAATATACCGAAACGTGCGGATTGTTCCCGATTGGATTGCTATTACTTTGTGGAACGTTTCGTCGAATGGTTCACGAAATATCAGCGTTTTTGTGATGAAATTGGTCCCATAGGAATGAATGGCGGAATGTTCAAAACTAGAGTGGGAGCCGACAAAAGCTAGAGTGGGAGCTGAAAAACCAGGACATGATTTCTAAACTGCCATCACTCCCTCATTTTCAAGCCCACCTACACAAATCTTATATCAAAACGTTCAGCTATCCCTGCTGCCACTAAAAATGTCCACGGCTAAGCCATAGTCCTGATACCTTTCACAATATGACCATTTGTTTGCAACTCACGCCGCCCATTGACATTCATTGAAACTCCACAGTAGCCACCTCAAATTTGAAGGGCAATTTCTAAACTGCGACTGTGCCTTCATTTTTAATATTTCAGAGACATACCATGCATCAAAATGTAGGTCTGGGTCTTGTGATTCTCACAATATAAAGCGCTTTGCTGTAGGATTTATAGTTTTTAAAACTACAACCATTTGAAGACGCCAGTGAAGTGAGCAATTTGGAGCAGTTTGTTTTTAACCGCTCTTCTCTGCCCTATTTGAAATCTAATTTTGAATTGGTGACAGTTTGGCCGGCTTCTGGTTCAAGGTTTGGAAATAAGTTTTCTACAGTAGAGAGTATTTGAGGTGATAATGCTGCTAATGGTTTTATAAATGTATGTTTTAATGTAACTGTGAAGCACTTTGGGCAACAACATTGCAATTAAATGTGCTATATAAATAATTAAAAGTTGAAATGCATTTCTCACACTATCAAGCTTGCCATGTGCACTTTTTAGATTTGATCTATCAATTGGTTAGTGTAATGTTTACTAGCTTTACTCACTCCAGACATTCCACACCAGGGGCGGACTGACCATTTGGAAACTCGGGCACTGCCCGAGGGCCCGGGGTCAGTAGGGGGCCCCATGAGATGCCCCTGGTACCTTTTTTTCATAGGCTTTTTTGAGTTTTGAGTTTGGGCAAGGACATAGGGGCCCCATGATCCCCTACTGCCCGGGGGCCCCATGATCCCCTACTGCCCGGGGGCCCCATGAGTTGTCAGTCCGCCCCTGCTCCACACAGTTATTCTGCCCAGTCCAACCTTTTCACAGTTTCTCCAGCCACTCCTGATTTCTAAACTGCCATCACTCCCTCATTTTCAAGCCCACCTACACAAATCTTATATCAAAACGTTCAGCTATCCCTGCTGCCACTAAAAATGTCCACGGCTAAGCCATAGTCCTGATAGTTTTCGCAATATGACCATTTGTTTGCAACTCACGCTGCCCATTGACCTTTTCACAGTTACTCCAGCCACTCCAACCACACAACAGTTACTAGAGCCACTCCACCCAGTTACTTCGCCCACTCCAGTTGTAGACTACTGGTGGAGGCAAGAACGCTTCACACAATTTCCCCAGAATTTGTAGCTTTTCTAGTTTATTAATATTACTTTAAATGTATTTTTAATGAAAGCAGTGTAAATACCTGAATTTTGACAAAGTGGTTGTAAAGACTGAAGGATTTTTTTTACCTTCGTGCATTCTATGCTGTGTGCAGCAATGCCCCCAGCCCTGCCCAACGCTTACCTGAGCCTCATCGCGCTCCAGCGATGTGAATGACAGCTTCGTCTGCCTCGGGTCTCTGCCTCCTCATTGGCTGAGACAGCAAGCCAATGTGAATCACAGCCAGTGAGGACAGAGGGGGCGGGCCTAAGCTTTATTTAAAAACAAACCTTTATGCAGGCCATAGATGGGGAGAAAAACGGCAGATTTTTCTTTTAAAAAACGAAAATTCGGTCGTTCAAGCGGCCGACGTTGCCATCAATGGTAAAAAAAATCGGCCGATTTTCATCCCTTCTACAGCCAGCAAAAAGTGTCCCTGAAGAGAGCTCTGCTATTTCTGACAGTTCTCTGACAGTTCCTTGACATTTATAGCGGTTGAAACATTGTATCTATTTGTTTCCATTTAGGATACAGATGTTTTTATTCGGAAACAAATAGATACAATGTTTCAACCGCTGTAAATGTCAAGGAACTGTCAGAGAACTGTCAGAAATAGCAGAGCTCTCTGCAGAGAGACTTTTTGCTGGACTGGAATTATTCTTATTTTCATCCTACTTCTTCTTCTTCATCCTCATCCTCTTTTTCTTCTTCATCCTCATACTCTTCTTCCTCTTCTTCATCCTCATCCTCTTCTTCATCCTCATCTTCTTCTTCTTCATCCTCATCCTCTTCTTCTTCATCCTCATCCTCTTCTTCTTTATCCTCATCCTCTTCTTCTTCATCCTCATCCTCTTCTTCTTCATCCTCATCCTCTTCTTCTTCATCCTCATCCTCTTCTTCTTCTTCTTTTTCATCCTCATCCTCTTCTTCATCCTCTTCTTCATCATCCTCATCTTCTTCATCATCTTCTTCTTCTTCATCCTCATCTTCTTCTTCTTCTTCATCCTCATCTTCTTCTTCATCCTCATCCTCATCTTCTTCTTCATCCTCATCCTCATCCTCTTCATCCTCATCCTCTTCTTCTTCTTCGTCATCCTCATCCTCTTCTTCGTCATCATCCTCCTCTTCTTCTTCTTCATCCTCATCCTCTTCTTCATCCTCTTCTTCATCCTCTTCTTCATCCTCTTCTTCATCCTCTTCTTCATCCTCTTCTTCATCCTCTTCCTCTTCTTCATCCTCATCCTCATCCTCTTCTTCTTCTTCTTCCTCATCCTCTTCTTCTTCTTCTTCCTCATCCTCTTCTTCTTCCTCTTCTTCATCCTCACCCTCTTCTTCTTCATCCTCACCCTCTTCTTCTTCATCCTCACCCTCTTCTTCTTCATCCTCACCCTCTTCTTCTTCATCCTCACCCTCTTCTTCTTCATCCTCACCCTCTTCTTCTTCATCCTCACCCTCTTCTTCTTCATCCTCACCCTCTTCTTCTTCATCCTCACCCTCTTCTTCTTCATCCTCTTCTTCATCCTCTTCCTCTTCTTCTTTTTCTTCTTTTTGTCTTCCTCTTGCAGGTCACTGCCCATGCGCAGATTTTTTATCGGTAAAAAATCGGCCGATTCGCCCACTAATTGCCGCGAAAATCGGCCGATCGGCAAAATCGGCCGATTTTTTTTACAACTTTACCGGAAAAAAAAACGGCCAAAATACCGAAAATCGGCCGACCAAATCGCCCACTAACGATCCGAAAATCGGCCGATTTTATTTTCGGCCGAAAAATCGGCCGATTTTCGACCCATCTATGGCCTGCATTAGGATCACTTTAACTTCTTACCCTCCTGAGGATTTACCCCCCCCCCCTTCCCGATCAGGCCATTTTTTGCGTTACGGCGCTGTTACTTTAACTGACAATTGCGCGGTCATGCACCGCTGCAGCCAAATGAAATTTGTCTTTTTTTTTTTTTTCCCACAAATTGAGCTTTCTTTCGGTGGTATTTGATCACCTGTGTGGGTTTTTTTTTTTTTTTTGCGCTATTAGAAAAAAGTCAATTTTAAGAAAAAAACAATATTTTGGACATTTTGCTATTAAGTCCAGTAAAAAAACAAAAACAAATTTCGTCATAAATTTAGGCCAAACTGTATTCTATTCCATGTCTGCTAAAATAAATCCCAATACGTGTAAATTAATTGGTTTACGTGAAAGTTATAGCGTCTACAAATGGTGGTATAGATACTGGAATTTTTTTCTACTAGTAATGGTGGCTATCGGTGACTTTTAGCAGGACTGCGGCGGGCATTGTGACACTGGGAGGGAAACTAACTTTGTGTCACTGACATCCCCAGTGACACCAATACAGTGATCAGTGCTAAAAAAAAAAAAGCACTGACACTGTACTAATGGCACTGGGCAAGAAGGGGTTAACAGGAGAGGTGATCAAAGGGTTAACTATATGTAGGGAGTGTTTTACTAGGGGGTGGTGTGTTGGTGCTTCACTGTAAGCACACTGCTCGGGATGGCTGTGCACAGCCATCCCGAGCAGTGTGCCTGAGCTGACTGGGAGGAAAACTGTAAACAAACAGTCTTCCTCCATGTCGGAGATGCTCGGTAATCGGGTGCCAGCGGGTAATTACCAGTCTTGCCTGATCCTGCTCTCCCCTCCACTCCAACAGTGAACTGTCCCTCTATGTCCTCACATCCAATGCAGAGTTGTCAGAGAAACTTAGAGCTCTGGGTTTACACTTACTTTGCTGTTTGCTTGTGGATCACCCTTCAGACAGCGTTAGACAGGCAGCGAGGAGCTGCTGCATCAATTATATCTGTTTTAACCCCCAGCAGGCGACTGCATGGTTCGTGAGGTGGTTGCAGTACGGCCTCATTCACTGCAATAGGTTGCACTCAGTGGGTGCGTGTTGCCAAGTGCTACAGGTGTTGTAATTCCTGCAATGATGCAAAGTGCCACAGCATGTATACACCCTTAGCTGCTTCCTCAGTAGCAAAAGGGATGTGGTTTAGGGGGCGTTAAAAATGTGGCTCAACTGTGGGGTTTTACTGTTCAGGTGCTGGTAAAGAGGCAGAGTAGTCCTGTGTATGTTCTGAGTCTGCACTTGGTGTAGACTCAGAATTTAGGAACAAGCGTAAAAATGCTGAGGAATATTCCCTCCCGTCTCCTTCCTCACAATCCCCAGCACACCCCAGATCTGCTGCTGTTGGCATTCATTTGCTTGCCTGTATTAGAGAACTGAGAGTTGGAAAGCCTGCTGTTAATTTTCCTTTCCTAGAGGTTTTCTTTTCCCTTTTTTTCCTTTTTTTTTTTTTTTTTTTTTTTTTCTTGCCTGCAATGTTTTTGAAATATTCTGCATCTAATGTTTATTACAATCAGTGATGCCGCTTTTGTTGCAGGTATGTGTCCTATTGCATGAAGTTTGTACACATGCTTTTGTCACACGGTGTCAAACCCATACTGGTGTTTGATGGATGCACTTTACCTTCGAAGAAAGATGTGGAAAGAGCAAGAAGAGAGTGAGTCATTCATGAAATTGTCAACAAAGTATTCATATTTTTTACTATTTTTTTTTTTATACAATTATCCTATTTAGCTCTTTACAATGTAACTTTTTGTATCAGAGTGCTTTTACACTATGCATAACATTGTCAATTGGTTGTCCTCTTTTGTGGGGGGTTTTTTTTTACATTAAAGTGGAAAGATCATTTACCCCCGATTCACTCATGTCCTGCTGGAAACACAGCAATCCCTGCCTGTTTCCCTTATTATTTATTAATATTATACAGGATTTATATGGCGCCAACAGTTTGCTCAGCGCTTTACAAAATAACAGGAGACAATACAGTTCAATACAAGAGGGTTAGGAGGGCCCTGATCCTTGGAGCTTACAATCTAAGAGATTGCATTGCAATCGTGTGTGCAAACTTATGCGGATGTCAGTACACCCCAAACTGATCACAGACGATGTGCGGTTTGCCTGCACTGGATCGCACAGTACGAAACAACCATGCAATCCGATTTCAGTGCGCCTCCAAAAAAGGTGCCTGCACGTCTTTGGTGCCATGTGGTGTGATTTGAGCCCATTAAAAATGAACCGGGCTCAAAATGCACCGTACTGAATCGTATGTGAATTGCACAGGAATGCCACAGCTCTGAGTGATCTTTTCTTATTCTGAATGAAGCAAATGGTACTTTTCACTCATTCATAATAGCAGGGGTGTATTTACCACAAGGCATTTGCCTAGGGTGGCATTTTTTATGGGGGCAGCACTGCCCTCTGGAAGAAGGGACATATGCAGTGTGGGGACCAGGTGGGATCTAAGAGAGGCTGCTTGATGGTGTATGCAGAGCCCCACTGTCATTCCTGGGGATGTCCAGAGCTGTAAAGGTGACTGTCTTTCTATCTATCAGCACAAAACCTAAATACACCACTGCATAATAGTGACGGCTCATTCAGAGCTGTGACTTTGTCAGCGGCTTCTACACACGCGCACACAGCCCAACAGATAAATCGCATAGCTCTGTTGGCGCCTCCCAACTTTTTTTTTGTTTTTTTTGTTTTTTTGAATGATCAACTGCGCTGGGACCAGTTCCCTGTATCACGGAGCTTGACAGTGCTGATCAGTCATAAATTTTATATCATATTGTGTATGGCATTGGTAGTCTCCAGAGCTTCCCCTGCTACCAAAGACCAGCACTGCTCATTTACAAGTCTGTATCCTTCTAGCAGTGTTTTTGGATGGGGATGGACCTGCCCGACCACACTGCTGAGGAACTAAGGCTCCGTTAAACTTGTGTGACTTGGCGTGCGACTAGAGCGAGATTTTATATATATATATATATATATGTATATGTGAGGGAAATGCATATTTGATCCCCTGCTGATTTTAAATGTTTGCCCACTCACAAAGAAATGATCAGTCTAAAAATTGAATGTTCGGTGTATTATAATAGCAATAAAAATTCAAATTAAATACATGTCTATCATTCAACAGGATTTCTGGCTACCAGGTGTCTTTCATACAGGTTAGAAACTTGAGATTAGAGTCAGTCTCTTAAAGAGAGTGCTGCTAATCTCATTTTGCTACCTGTATAAAAGACACCTGTCCACAGGAGCAATCAAACCATCAGATTCCAAACTCTCCACCATGGCAAAGAGCTGTCCAAGGATGTCAGGGACAAGATAGTACACCTACACAAGGCTGGACTGGGCTACCAAACTATCGTCAAGCAGCTTGGTGAGAAGGTGACAACAGTTGATGCAATCATTCACAAATGGAAGAAACACAAAACAACTGTCAGTCTCCCTAGGTCTGGTGCACCATGCAAGATCTCACCTTGTGGAGTGTCAATGATCATGAGAACAGTGAGGAATCATCCCAAAACTACATGTGAGGATCTTGTCAATGATCTCCAGGCAGCTGGAACCACAGTCACCAAGAAAACAATTGGTAACACACTACGTTGACATGGATTGAAATCCTGCAGTGCCCGCAAGGTCCCTCTGCTCAAGAAAGCACATGTCCAGGCCCGTCTTAAGTTTGCCACTGAACATCTGAATGATGCAGAGGAGGACTGGTGGGAAGTGTTGTGGCCAGATGAGACCAAAATCGAGCTCTTTGGCATCAACTCCAACCTATCCTTCCAGCCCCAATTCCAATCTTTAACAAACTCATGCAGACTCCACCTCCGCAACATCGCCAAAATCCGCACGTTCCTAACCCCAGAAACCACTAAACAGCTCATCCACTCCCTCATCATATCACGACTCGACTACTGCAACTCCCTCCTCACTGGCCTGCCTCGCCGCTGGCTATCCCCGCTTCAGTCCATCCTGAATACGCTGCCAGACTCATTCACCTTTCCAGCCGCTCCGTTTCCACCACCCCCCTCTGCCAATCCCTCCACTGGCTTCCGATTGCACAACGGATCAAATTCAAAATCCTAACACTGACGTACAAAGCCGTCCACCATACTGCCCCGAACTACATCACTGACCTAATATCAAAGTACCGCCCAGCACGCACACTCCGCTCCTCACAAGACCTCCTTCTCTCTAGTTCCCTGGTCTTCTCCTCCCATGCCCGCCTCCAGGACTTCTCCAGGGTGTCACCCATCCTCTGGAACTCCCTGCCCCAACCCATGAGATTATCACCTACTCTCCTCTCCTTTAGGCGCACCCTGAAAACCTATCTCTTCAGGGAAGCCTACCCCACCCCCTGCTAACTTGCCGACCTTCTCCACTCTTCCTACCACTCCATCCCCCACAGCTATCTCCTCCTGTACCACCATCCCCTCCCTCCTAGATTGTAAGCTCGAAAGAGCAGGGCCCTCAATCCCCTCATGTTTTGCATTGGTATTGTTCTGTCACATGTTCTGTCCCCCTTTGTAATGTACAGCGCTGAGCGAACTATTGGCACTTTATAAATACTGTATAATAATAATAATAACTCAACTTGCCATGTTTGGAGGAGGAGGAATGCTGCCTGTGACCCCAAGAACACCATCCCAACTGTCAAACATGGTGGTGGAAACATTCTGCTTTGGGGGTGTTTTTCTGCTAAGGGGACAGGACAACTGCACCGCATCAAAAGGACGATGGACGGGGCAATGTACCGTCAAATCTTGGGTGAGAACCTTCTTCCCTCAGCCAGGGCATTGAAAATGGGTCATGGATGGGTGTTCCAGCATGACAATGACCCAAAACACACGGCCAAAGCAACAAAGGAGTGGCTCAAGAAGAAGCACATTAAGGTCCTGGAGTGGCCTAGCCAGTCTCCAGACCTTAATCTGATTGAAAATCTGTGAAGGGAGCTGAAAGTTCGAGTTGCCAAACGTCAGCCACCAAACCTTAATGACTTGGAGAGGATCTGCCAAGAGGAGTGGGCCAAAATCCTTCCTGAGATGTGTGCAAACCTGGGGGCCAACTCCAGGAAACGTCTGACCTCTGTGATTGCCAACAAGGGATTTGCCACCAAGTGCTAAGTCATGTTTTGTGAAGGGGATCAAATACTTATTTCCCTCCTGAACATGCAAATCAGTGCATCATTTGTTAGACATGCATTTCTGCTGAATTTTTTGTAGCTATTCTGTCTCTGTGTTTCAATACACCTACCATTCAATTTTTAGACCGATCATTTCTTTGTGAGTGGGCAAATATTCAAAATCAGCAGGGGATCAAATACTTATTTCCTTCCCTGCATATACCATGTTATTTGCAAAATGTTATAACAGAAACAAAATTGTGTTTTTGTTTTTTTTTTTGGTTTTTTTTTCTTAAAAGTTTATTTTTTTTTTGTTTAGCAAAAAATAAAAAAAGAGCTCTATTTTTGTTAAAAAAAAAAAAAGTTTTTATTGGTACCGTGTTGCATGACCGCACAATTGTCATTCGAAGGGCGACAACACTGAAAGTTGAATATTGGCCTGGGTAGGAAGGGGTTTGACTACTGCAACTCCCTCCTCACCGGCCTACCCCAGTGCAGGCTCTCCCCGCTTCAGACCATCCTCAACTCAGCGGCTAGACCAGCAATGGGCAAACTACGGCCCGCGGGCCGTATACGGCCCGGCGGACCTTTTAATCCGGCCCGCGGAGCTAGGCTCCCGCAAGGCCAGTGGTCGGCAAGCCGCGGCTCTTTACAAATTTAGATGCGGCTCTCCTGTGTGCCGGGCGCCCGCTCCCCTCCCTCCTCTCCCCCCTCTCCCTCCTCTCCCCTCCCTCCTCTCCTCCTCTCCCCTCCTCTCGGACGTCAGGACTCTGCAGCTGTCAGGATGTAGGCGGGGCAGCCAGGATGTAGGCGGGGCAGCGTGACGAACTCCTCTCACAGTCCTCCCTGAAGACCAGAACGGCGCGGGAATACGAGAGGAACGCGCGGACCAAAGGTAAGTGAATTGACACGGGGGGGACTTACTATATGGGGGATGAATTACTATATGGGGGACTTACTATATGGGGGATGAATTACTATATGGAGGACTTACTATATGGGGGATGAATTACTATATGGGGGACTTACTATATGGGGAATGAATTACTATATGGGGGACTTACTATATGGGGAATGAATTACTATATGGAGGACTTACTATATGGGGAATGAATTACTATATGGAGGACTTACTATATGGGGGACTTACTATATGGGGAATGAATTACTATATGGGGGACTTACTATATGGGGAATGAATTACTATATGGAGGACTTACTATATGGGGAATGAATTACTATATGGGGGACTTACTATATGGGGAATGAATTACTATATGGGGGACTTACTATATGGGGAATGAATTACTATATGGAGGACTTACTATATGGGGAATGAATTACTATATGGAGGACTTACTATATGGGGAATGAATTACTATATGGAGGACTTACTATATGGGGGATGAATTACTATATGGGGGATGAATTACTATGTGGGGGATGAATTACTATGTGGGGGATGAATTACTATGTGGGGGATGAATTACTATGTGGGGGATGAATTACTATGGGGGATGAATTACTATATGGGGGATGAATTACTATGGGGGATGAATTACTATAGGGGGGATGAATTACTATGGGGGACGAATTACTATATGGGGGACGAATTACTATATGGGGGACGAATTACTATATGGGGGATGAATTACTATGGGGGATGAATTACTATATGGGGGATGAATTACTATATGGGGGATGAATTACTATATGGGGGATGAATTACTATGGGGGATTAATTACTATGCTTACTATGGGGGAATATTACTATACTTACTATGGATGACACATACACATCATTCATCTACTCTTGGTCCGGCCCCCGGGTCCAATATATGAACCCATTGCGGCCCTCAAGTCAAAAAGTTTGCCCACCCCTGGGCTAGACTCATCCACCTCACCACCCGCTCCACCTCTGCCACCCCCCTCTGCTTCTCCCTCCACTGGCTCCCTATCGCCCAACGCATCAAATTCAAACTACTCACTCTGACCTACAAAGCCATTCACAACACTGCCCCTAACTACCTCACCAACCTGATTCCCAAGTACCACCCTACCCGTACCCTTCGCTCTTCACAGGACCTCCTTCTATCTTGCTCCCTGGTCTCCTCCTCACACGCACGTCTGCAAGACTTCTCCAGGTCCTCCCCCATCCTCTGGAACTCACTACCCCAATCCATCAGACTGTCACCTTCAGGCGCTCCCTGAAAACCCACCTCTTCAGGGAAGCCTACCCCACCCTCACCTAACTGCTGCTCTCCTTCATTCCTCCTACCACTCCATCCCCCACAGCCACTTCCTCCTGTACCACTACCCCCTCCCTCCTAGATTGTAAGCTCGAAAGAGTAGGGCCCTCTTACCCCTCGTGTGCTGTTTGTAGTTGCTGTAATGTTTCATGTATTGTCCCCCCCCTCTATTGTACAGCGCTGAGCAAACCCTTTGGCGCTATATAAACTCAATGTAATGTAATGTAATGTAATGAAGGGGGTAAAAGTGCCCAGTATTGAAGAGGTTAAGGTTTGGTTTGTGTTGGTGATACAGTAAAATAATCGTTGTGTTTTTGCAGGAAGCGGCAGACGAATTTACAGAAGGGAAAGCAGCTGCTGAGAGAAGGCAAGCTGTCCGAAGCCAGAGACTGCTTTTCACGCTCGGTTAATATCACCTCTCAAATGGCTCATCAAGTCATCAAAGTAAGTCTAGTGAGTCAAAGCTGAAAAGGGTGCATCAGACTCTTCTCACCTGCCAGGAGAACGATGTTCTTTTTCACTCCTAAGATCAGTCATTACATTTGTCTGTGCTCATAGCATGCCTATTACAGAGCTAAAGCAGTCCCAAATCTTGTTGTATTTGTGCATTCCTATAAAAATAGTCAACGCGGAAACAAATTGAAGCTGAGCACCACAAACCAAAAATATTTCAAAAAGAATTAAATCGCATTCATAGCAAACTCCTCGATCCATGTCTCCATGCTTTATTTTGTCGACAAATCACTTTGAAAAACACCCCCCAGCATTTCTAGCTGCGGTCATCTTGAGTAAGGGCAGATGATTCATGTAGCATTTACTTCCTGAAATCATCTGCCCTTAGCTCAGGCATGCAGACAGGAAGGTGTGTTTAGCTGAGAAGACCCCCCTCCTCCAGAAGAGAAAAAAAATGCCTGTGAAGACTCTTCAGATGTACGACATCCTGGTCAGAAATCGGGAAGCAACCAGGGGCGGACTGACCATTTGGAAACTAGGGCACTGCCCGAGGGCCCGGGGTCAGTAGGGGGCCCCATGAGATGCCCCTGGTACCTTTTTCATAGGCTTTTTTGAGTTTGGGCAAGGACACAGGGGCCCCATGAGTTGTCAGTCCGCCCCTGGAAGCAACTGAAGAAATGCGTAACAAAAAAAATAAAAAGTTTAATACAAGTAATTATAACATGCCTTCCTATCTATTTACTAAGGCTAGCTGCATGAGGATTAAAAATAGTTAGACATGAAATGTGAACAAAGCATATCCCTCTATAGTGTGTAATTGTCTCACTCCACAGCACTAAGTGTCATTTCTGTCTGCTGCCTCTTTCCTCTGCTATCAGCATGAGTGACTTCTGACAAGTTGTCCTGACACCAACAGAAATGACAGGATGGAGAGCTCCAGCACACAACCTGTGACTGACCGCCTCAGCCCTGTTCCTGTGTGATGTGTGCAGGGGGGTTGTGTCCTTTCCCTCCAAATCCCTCTCACAGCTCTCCTCACTGAGCTCTGCAGTGTGCAATGTCATCTCTGCGCCCCTTTTTTTTTTTTTTTTCTGATTTCCCTGACAACCTTTATAAATGCAGCACTTTAAGGCTTACACTAGCAAAAAGTGTCATCCTATGTGTCCATGCACACTATTGTAGGCTAGAAGAATTTTCAAGCTTCAGCTTCTAGGAGCAGAACCCCCCCCCCCTTTTTTTTTTTTTTTTTTTGCCTTTTTTTTTTTGCATTTTTGGGAGTGACTTGTCCGCAGAAAAAAAGAGCTAAACGCTCCTAACAGCTTTTTATGTTTTTATTTTTTTTATTTCCCTACATGTACTGTAAAAATGCAAATGCTACTAAAACGCACAATTACCCGGCATGTTTCGAGTTTACAAAAACACTAGTGTGCATGGAGCCTGGATGGATGTAGAGAAGAGAAGACTGCGGATAGACTGGTACAACTTAACCTCTTCCTGTCCAGCCCATGTAGATGAACGGCCAGACGGGAGTGCTGCTGATGCGGGTGGATGTTTCTAAACATCTCTCCACCCCCCAGCGGAACACCGATCACTCTACAGGACCTCTGTGTGAGGTCCCAATTCATGTGATCACTGATTGGCCAATCAGTGATCACATGAAAAGTAGTAAGCAAGCTATCACTTCCTGACATCATTGCTTACTACGTGTGAAATCTGTGAATGATCACAGAGGTCACATGGTATAAGGCTATTCACGACAGCCTTGTACCATGTGAAAAGCTGTGACCAATCACAGCTCACACAGTATTTCTCAATGGCTGCAGGAATGCAGCAAGAGAGAAGGAGAAATGATTGCTTTTACAGCCTTTATGGGTGTAAAAGTAACTAGTGTAAAAAAAAAAAAAAAGAAAAACTCATGATCACCCCCTACAAGTTCTATGGTGACACGACACTGTACTGCTAGGGTGACAGTATGTTAAAGAAAATAAAAAAAAAATTAATATAAAAAAAACATAATTTTTGAAAAATTATAATTTTTGGTTAAACTAGTTTTAGTTTTTTTTTTTTTTTTTACGAAATAGATGAATACATTTTGGTAAAGATTTATGAAGAAAGATTATTATTTATTTGCAAAATGTTATAAGAAAAACACTTTCAAATTTTTGGGACTTTCATTTATATATCAAACAAAAATCTCAGTGGTGAATAAATACCACCAAAAATAAAGTTTTATCTGTGTAAAAAAAAAAAAAAAAAAATGCTAAAAAATTCATATGGGTACAGTGTTGCATGACCGTGCAATTGTCATTCAAAGTGTGACAGCACTGAAAGCTGAAAATTGGCCTGGACAGGAAGGGGGTGAAAGTGTCCGGACTTGAAGTAATTAATAGGAGGATTTGTTTCATCTCTGTGTATGTCTAGTCTCTTCACTGGGTATATGGAAGGGGTTGCACCCGCTTTAATGGTGTTTGAGAGAACTTTGTCTCTTACCTATAGTTAACATAAGTATGTGAATCTGTATTGGTGGTGTTCTTGTCATAACTTGCACAGCACCCTCATTGAGCGAGATGTGGGCCAGTCTCTGATGGATGCAGAGTGTGCTGCTGTGCTTTGTGCAACCAGCAAACTAGTGGGCACCACCATTGTGTTCTCTTACTGTTAACCAAAAAATGGTGTCTGTCTGGCTGTACTGCCTGTACAGACAAATGCTTTTGGAGATGAGTTGGGCAGCACAGTGGCTAAATGGTTATCACTTCCGCCTGGCAGTACTAGGGTCGTTGGTTCGAATCCCAAACACGGCAACACCTGCCTGGAGTTTGCATGTTCTCCCTGTGCCTGCGTGGGTTTCCTCCGGGTACTCAGGTTTCCTTCCACACTCCAAAGACATGCTGGTAGGTGAATTGGCTCCTGTCTAAATTGTCCCTAGTATGTGTATGTATGAATGTGAGTTAGGGACCTTAGATTGTACGCCCCTTGAGGGTTAGGGACTGATGTGAATGTACAATATATATGTAAAGTGCTGTGCAAATTGATGGCGCTATATAAGTATCTGAAATAAATAATGAGTTTATTTGCGGTGTGTATTTCAACTGTGCAGTAAGCAGTGTGCCGGGAGTGGTGTGTTTGTGTTTTTTTTGTTTTTTTGTGTTTTTTCTTCCTTAATTCCCCTAAATTTTGACTTTTTCATTTTTACCCCCTTTGGTATAGGAAAGTCTCTGTACTTAGCAGCTTGATTTGATCCTCCATTGCAGTGTCTTTATCCCCATCTCTGCTCTGTTACAGGCTGCACGTTCTGAAGGCGTGGACTGTATCGTTGCCCCATATGAGGCGGATTCTCAGCTGGCGTACTTGAACAAAAATGGTTTTGCCCAGGCAATCATTACAGAAGACTCCGACCTTCTTGCTTTTGGTTGTAAGAAAGTAAGAAGTTATTTTGTTTTAAAGCAGTATTAACCCTAGAAGCAAACTTTTTATTATATTGCAGCTCACAAGTTCTTTTAGATGTGATGGCTGCATTAGTTTTATTTTTTTGGGCTTTCTTTCTTCAATTTTCATATGGTGAGTCTGTTTTTCAACACAACAAGCTGTCCTGCAGATGTGGCAGTTAGTGTTGAGAAAAGCCATTTACCACTGAAGGGTGCTTACAATGATCAGCTTTTTTTTTTTTTTTTTTAATGTAAAACCTTTATCCCAAAAGGAAAACTGTTTGCTGCAACTGATTATACAGTATTAGCTGGAGTTCAGCTTCAGTTTGTTGGTTACATAGTTAGTCTGGTTGAAAAAAGACAAAAGTCCATCCAGTTCAACCATTAAAAAAAAAAAAGTGTTCATTCCAGACCCACAGTTAGTGTATTTAAATCGGCTAGTCCAGGGGTGGGCAAACTGCGGCTCTCCAGCTGTGGCAGGACTACAAGTTCCATCACACCTCTGCAAGTCATACCTGTAACTGTCAGTTTTGTAATGTTGTAATGCCTCATGGAAAATTTAGTTCCACAACAGCTGGAGAGCTGCAGTTTGCCCACCTCTGGGCTAGTCCATCTAACACTCTCCTCCCCCTAGACCAGGGGTCTGCAACCTTTAAGACATAAAGAGCCACTTGGACCCGTTTCCGAGAGGGAAAGAGACTGGGAGCCGCAAAACCATTGCAACATTTAAAACAAATCCGACACTGCATATATTGCAAAAAACGCTCTGGTCATGAAGGGGGTTTAAGGGCCCAGTAAGCAAAGGGTTAATCAGGGCCACAGTGTATCGTCATAATCACAATCATAGCCTTAGGTCAGTGGTGGGCAACCTTTTTTTTCGACTGAGCCAAATCTCGCCAAAACCACGATTGAAATTTATTTTGAGAGAAACATTTTTAAAACTGAAAATACATCCCCCATATAGTAATTCATCCCCCATATAGTAATTCATCCCCCATATAGTAATTCATCCCCCATATAGTAATTCATCCCCCCTATAGTAATTCATTCCCCCTATAGTAATTCATTCCCCCATATAGTAATTCATTCCCCCATATAGTAATTCATCCCCCCTGTAGTAATTCATCCCCCCTGTAGTAATTCATCCCCCCTATAGTAATTCATTCCCCATATTGTGTGAATTCACTTACCTTTGCTCCGCGCGTTCCTCTCGCTGGGTTCCCGCGCCGTTCTGGTCTTCAGGGCGGACTGTGAGAGGAGAGGAGTTCGTCACGCTGCCTCGCCTACATCCGGGCTGCCCCGCCTACATCCTGACAGCCAATGTTTGCCAGCGGGCGCCCGGCACACAGAAGATCTGCATTAAAAGAGCCGCGGCTTGCCGACCCTATTGCCTGTCGCCTGGTGGGCAGTGTGCTCCGGAGCCGCAGGAAAGGTGAAAAAGAGCCGCGGGTTGCCGACACCCGCCCTAGACTGATCATCCTGCTGTCCAAAGGTGCCCCCTGTGCTCCTTCCAGAGTGGGGACACTCTAATACTGGAGTTGTGCTACTGGCCAGATCACCAGGTGAAAACGGAGAGGGAAAAGAAGCCGAAAAAAACAAATGCAGCCATGTTGGTGTTTTATCTTTCACTTGGATGTTATAAGTTGCACAGAGTCCCCTCCCTCCTAGATTGTAAGCTCCAAGGAGCAGGGCCCTCGAACCCCTCGTGTATTGAATCGTATTGTTACTGTATTGTCTCCCATTATAATGTACAGCGCTGAGCAAACTATTGGCGCTATATACATCCTGTATAATAACTAGAAAAGCTACAAATTCTGGGGAAATTGTGTGAAGTGTTCTTGCCTCCACCAGTAGTCTACAACTGGAGTGGGCGGAGTAACTGTGAAAAGGTTTTGTCAGCTCCCACTCTAGTTTTGAACATTCTGCCATTCATTCCTATGGGACCAATTTCACCACAAAAACGCAGATATTTAGGGAACCATTCGGCGAAACGTTCCACAAAGTAATAGCACACCAATCGGGAACAATCCGCACGTTTCGGTATATTACTGTCTATGTAGTGTAAAAACTGTGGGAGGAGTTAGGGTGGTAAATTTGGCTATAATACTAATAATATATATGTGAGATAACAGTAAGTGGTCTTGCCATGCAAGAACACTTAACTGGAAAAGCTACAATTTCTGGGGAAATTGTGTGAAGTGTTCTTTCCTCCACCAGTAGTCTACAACTGGAGTGGGCGGAGTAACTGGGTGGGGTGGGCGAAGTAACTGTGAAAAGGTTGGACTGGGCAGAGTAACTTTATGGAGTGGGCAGAGTAACTGTGTGGAGTGTTTGGAGTAAAGATAGTAAACATTACACTAACCAATTGATTGATCAAATTTAAAAAATGCACATGGCAAGCTTGATAGTGTGAGAAATGCATTTCAACTTTTAATTATTTATATAGTACATTTAATTGCAATGTTGTTGCCCAAAGTGCTTCACAGTTGCATTAAAACATACATTTACGGAAACATTAGCAGCATTATCACCTCAAATACTCTCTACTGTAGAAAACTTATTTCCAAACCTTTAACCAGAAGTCGGCCAAACTGTCACCAATTCAAAATTAGATTTCAAATAGGGCAGAGAAGAGCGGTTAAAAACAAACTGCTCCAAATTGCTCACTTCACTGGTGTCTTCAAATGGTTGTAGTTTTAAAAACTATAAATCCTACAGTGAAGAGCTTTATATTGTAGCATGACAAGACCCAGACCTACATTTTGATGCATAGTATGTCTCTGAAATATTAAAAATGAAGGCACAGTTGCGGTTTAGAATTTGCCCTTCAAATTTGAGGTGGCTAGAGTGGAGTTTCAATGAATGTCAATGGGCGGCGTGAGTTGCAAACAAATGGTCGTATTGTGAAAAGTATCAGGACTATGGCTTAGCCGTGGACATTTTTAGTGGCAGCAGGGATAGCTGAACGTTTTGATATAAGATTTGTGTAGGTGGGCTTGAAAATGAGGGAGTGATGGCAGTTTAGAAATCATGTCCTGATTTTTCAGCTCACACTCTAGCTTTTGTCGGCTCCCACTCTAGTTTTGAACATTCCGCCATTCATTCCTATGGGACCAATTTCACTACAAAAACGCTGATATTTCGTGAACCATTTGGCAAAACGTTCCACAAAGTAATAGCACACCAATCGGGAACAATCCGCACGTTTCGGTATATTACGGTCTATGTAATGTAAAAACTGTGGGAGGAGTTAGGGTGGTAAATTTGTATGTGAGATAACAGTAAGTGGTCTTGCCATGCAACAACACTTAATAATCACATCTACTGATTGGTAAGCTGCAGTATATTACATTTTGGGGTTTATCACTTTAGGATTGTTGAAAAAAAATGTATAATATTGTATGTTTCTTGTTACTTTTTCCTCGAGTTGTAAATCCATGCCTTCTAGGACTTTGAAGCATACCTTAACTGCCAGGCCAAATGATACTTTGGGCTCCTAAGGGTTCTTTTTGCCATAATGTGTTAACATGCTGTGCGTAGTCGGCAGCAGTGTACAGGAAGCAACTCTGGCTCCTCATATTGGCACATTATGGTAGACCTACCTAGCAAAGTGATCCTTTAGTCCTGCAGTGTCAGGCACGTCAATTCTCTCCTGGTTTTCTGAATTTGAAGTCTTTAGATTATTGAATGACTGAGCATGGATGGTGCAACTCCTGCCCATGTGTGCGCACAGAATCGGCCCAAGACTTTACACTGAGCTGTGCATGCGTAGCTCGGTGTACACACACAAAAAAAAAAACAGGGTTGACCATTTCACTGCCTTTCCACCTCGTCCAATAAGAGAATGTATTTTCTCAATAAATGTGAAGTATTCACAGATTGGTGCCCGGGCTGAGCGAGCAAGCCACCTCTTGTGTTCACAATGCAGCAAGACGGCCACTTGCCACTAACTTCCAGGCCCAGTGCCTAATACAGCGATTCCCAGCTTCCACGGGAATCCCACAGCACAGGTATGGCACATGATACTTAATGTGTTACTAAACCCACAATAGTACAATCAGTCTGTATATGCAGGAAAGCATGCTTGTTATACTCACTGTGGAACCTAAGGGGTTAATCCTCTGCATTGTGTAAAAACGCTGTTTGATCCTGTCTTCTCTGCCTGTCCTTGTTGAAATGACCACCTCAGACAGACTGAATCTGTAGTCACATGCTCAGTTTGGTGTGTATTGCTAGAGGTTATTTTTTTTTCTTGGGAGAGTGCATGTGATCAGCACAGGGCCAATCAGCACTGTACAGAGGGTTAGAACTTTCACATCTTCCTAGAGCAGAAAGAAAACTCTTCCTACAAGCTTTAACCAGTGCTATGCTGAAGTCACAAGTTTGCTCTAACTGCTGATGAGAAAAGGAGTGTTTGGCAGTTTATATTTACTAAAATAATTCCATTTCTAAGTTGTGTGTAATGTGGGAGACCGGATGTAGGGAATGCGGGGTCCGGGGAGACCGGATGTAGGGAATGCGGGGTCCGGGGAGACCGGATGTAGGGAATGCGGGGTCCGGGGAGACCGGATGTAGGGAATGCGGGGTCCGGGGAGACCGGATGTAGGGAATGCGGGGTCCGGGGAGACCGGATGTAGGGAATGCGGGGTCCGGGGAGAGTGGATGTAGGGAATGCAGGGTCCAGACTTTAGTAACACTTTAAGTTGGACTAGTGTAACTACAAAATATACAGTACATGCCTAAACATCAGCTTCAAAGTGATATTAAAGCCAATTTTTTTAAATAAAAAAGAAAAAGCTATACTTACCTGCTTTGTGCAGTGGTTTTACACAGAGCAGCCCTGCTCCTCCTGTTCTCAGGTCCCCCGC
This sequence comes from Staurois parvus, assembly GCF_062004578.1. Classification (NCBI taxonomy): domain Eukaryota; kingdom Metazoa; phylum Chordata; class Amphibia; order Anura; family Ranidae; genus Staurois; species Staurois parvus. The sequence goes on along the minus strand of NW_028318487.1, from coordinate 773,383 downwards.
CAGTGCTTCTGGTCGCTCCCTCAAGCCAAGTGTTCCCAGAGCAAGCAGCTTGCTATGGGGACACCCAAGCAGGCTCGCTCCGAAGCCACTGCGCTACATGTCCATTCACACACACAGCCGAAGCTCGGCTCCTCTCCTCATTCACTCACTGGCTGCAATCAAATGGCTCCTGCTGCTGTCTCAGCCAGTAAGGAGGGCCCAGGCTCTTCTGCACAGTGCTGGATCTTAATGGGGCTCAGGTAAGAGGGTGACGTTGACGAAGCATGAAGGTAAAAATACCTTGAGCTTTTACAACCACTTTAAAATCTGGCTGCTCTTTAAATTGTGAATGCTTGGATTATGTCTGATTATTTTGTTCTCTTCATTATCAAACTGATTGAACCAAGCCTACTGGACTTTTTTTTTTTCTTTTCCTAAGGTGATTCTGAAAATGGACCAATATGGAAACGGTTTAGAAATTGATCAGGATCGGTTTGGAAAGTGTAAACACCTGGGGGATGTGTTCACAGAAGAGAAATTCCGCTATATGTGTATCCTGTCTGGATGTGACTATTTGCCGTCTATCCATGGTGTGGGTTTAGCTAAAGCCAGCAAAGTTCTGAAAATTGCAAATAATCCAGACATTCTACAGGTAAATGTTCTATTCCAGTAATCTTCGGAAGGTCTTGTCATTTCTAAAGGGCATGCATAGTGCTTTCGTATATCCTCTATCTCTGTAATTTATTTATTTCTTTTTTCTTTTTTTTTTCACTGCTATTTTTAGTTTCTTAAATCCTTCTTGCCCATCCCGGCCTCCCTTTTTAAAGAGTTCTGTTTGCCTGGGGGGAGGGAAACATCAGCAATCATGTGAGCATTGTGATTGGCTGTCACAGTGCTCACGTGACGGGGAGCCTGTCTCTCTGACTACCGATAGTGGAAACCTAGAGCTGATTTGGACAGCTCAGTGTCTGCTGAGTGTGCTGCCCTGCAATACATATGAGCAGTGTATGGGCATTTAAGCCCACCCTTTTGCTGCTGCACATGTGCTATGCGGGCAGCAACAAATTAGAGCCCACCTCCAGTAGTTGTGCTTTTTTTTTTTTTTTTCCTCCCCTTATCAAAATAGGCCCCCACGCTGGGTAAATAATAAAGGCTCTGGGTCTAAAGGCAAAGTTCACTATTCTGATCATGTGTCACCCATAACACACACTTATCAGAATAATTAGGTGCTTCTCCTTGGAGTGTCCAGTTGATTTTAAATTATGTTGTTTTTTTTTTTTTTGTTTGTTTTTTTTTATCATCCTTGCAGCGTTGCTTGGCTTTGCTCCCAAAGCTGCATTAATCATTCATAGGTATCGGCATTTAGGATGACTACCTTACCAGAGGGACTCGCAGGTTGCGCTGGCAGCAGGGTGGTGACCTCACCACACTCAAAATCCATTGTGTAGTCCAGCCCCATTATGGAAGGTCCATACCTCCATATGTACAGTGGGGATCAAAAGTTTGGGCACCCCAGCTAAAAATTTGTATTACTGTGCATAAAGAAGCCAAGGAAAGATGGAAAAATCTCCAAAAGGCATCAAATTACAGATTAGACATTCTTATAATATGTCAACAAAAGTTAGATTTTATTTCCATCATTTACACTTTCAAAATAACAGAAAACAAAAAAATGGCGTCTGCAAAAGTTTGGGCACCCTGCAGCGTTAATATCTTGTACTGCCCCCTTTGGCAAGTATCACAGCTTGTAAACGCTTTTTGTAGCCAGCCAAGAGTCTTTCAATTCTTGTTTGAGGTATCTTTGCCCTTTCTTCCTTACAAAAGTCTTCCAGTTCTTTGAGATTTCTGGGCTGTCTGTCACGCACTGCTCTTTTAAGGTCTATCCATAGATTTTCAATTGTTGAGGTCAGGAGATTGTGAAGGCCATGGCAAAACCTTCAGTTTACGCCTCTTGATGTAATCCCCCGTGGATTTCGAGGTGTGTTTAGGATCATTATTCATTTGTAGAAGCCATCCTCTCTTTAACTTCAGCTTTTTCACAGATGGCATCAAGTTACCATCCAAAATTTGCTGAAATTTTATTGAATCCATTTTTCCTTCTACTCGTGAGATGTTCCCTGTGCCACTGGCTGCAACACAACCCCAAAGCATGATTGAACCAACCCCATGCTTAACAGTTGGACAGAGGTTCTTTTCATTAAATTCTGTGCCCCTTCTTCTCCAAACGTACCTTTGCTCATTCCGGCCAAAAAGTTCCATTTTAACCTCATCGGTCCACAGAACTTGTTTCCAAAATGCATCAGGCTTGTCTATATGTTCATTTGCAAAGTTCAAACGATGATTTTTGTGGTGAGGACGTAGAAGAGGTTTTCTTCTGATGACTCTTCCATGAAGACCATATTTGTACAAGTATCTCTTTATAGTGGAATAGTGTACCACAACTCCAGTGTCTGCCAGATCTTTCTGGAGGGATCATGCAGTCAAACGTGGGTTTTGAATAGTTTTTCTCACAATCCTGCGAGCTGTTCTGTCTGATATTTTTCTTGGTCTTCCAGATCTTGCTTTAACTTCCACTGTTCCTGATGACTGCCATTTCTTAATTACATTCCGAACAGAGGATATTGACATCTGAAAACGCTTTGCTATCTTCTTATAGCCTTCTCCAGCTTTGTGAGCGTCAACTATTTTCAGTTTCAGTTTTCTAGACAAATGCTTAGAAGAACCCATGGTGCTGATTGTTGGGGCAAGGTCAGATGAGTCTGGGAATTTAAAACCTTTGAGCTGGACATCACCTGGTCTTCCCAGACGATGATTGAGAACAATCCATGACACTGGCAGGTCTCAGCTTTGCAAAGGGGGCAGTGCATGCTATAAATTCTGCAGGGTGCCCAAACTTTTGCAGACGCCATTTTTTTGTTTTCTGTTATTTTGAAAGTGTAAATGATAGAAATAAAATCTAACTTTTGTTGACATATTATAAGAATGTCTAATCTGTAATTTGATGCCTTTTTGGAGATTTTTACATCTTTCCTTGGCTTCTTTATGCACATTAATACAAATTTTTAGCTGGGGTGCCCAAACTTTCGATCCCCACTGTACCTGGGGATGGAATATAAACAATTCACCATCCAGCGCATTGCACCCGGGGCACACTGATCGATGTTGTAATGCTCTGCAGAATTCGATATTCAATGCGCATTTTATTTTTTTTTTTTAATATGGTTGCATTTATTAAATTCTTACAAAAAGTGGACACTGCTTTTAACTCTTACCTTTTTATTCCAAAGCTGTCCTTCACAGTACTTTTTATTCAGCCCTCAGTCCTTCCAGGTTGAATAAAGCCCAGTATCATTCAACCCAGAACACTTGGGACATACCATGAATGAATGGGCATCCTGGACCTCCACCCCATAAGGGAGCAGCAGCAGTACTTTTGCAAAGTGAGGGATATCCACTCTTAGACAGTTGTCAAGGAAACCAGTGTTCTCATCGGAAGATTTCACCTCTATTCCTGTTCTGGTGACAACTTGAAATTTTGGATTTATCCTTCGTTCACACTGATGCGGTGTGGAATTCGCAGCATTTTCAGTGCGAATTCTGCACCACTTCACAATCGCATCCTATTGACACAGACCGATGCGGGTGTGCATGATAACACCCCCACATCGGTCTGCAAAACACAGTGCGATGTGCAGAATTGGATCGCATAGGTGTGAATACCCATGCGATCCGATTCTAGTGCCGACCAAAAAAGGGTCCTGCACCTTTTTGGTGCAGTGCGACTAGAGCCATACAAAAAGTATGGCTCTAATCGCACCGCATACAAATCGCAGGTGATTTGTACAGGATTGCGGTGAGGTTCCTGTGCGAATCACATGGGATTTCTGCAACCGCTGTAGTGTGAACCTAGGCTAACTCTCGCTGATATGCTCAGTGAAATTGCTGATCAGACGGTAACACAGACAGCAAGAAAGAACCTCACACAGAGGTTCAAACCCCTCACCGCTCTATCCAAACCAAAATAGAAATGCTTTTAGTTATAGGTATACTTTTACAGTTCCATGATTTGTTTTACTAAGCTGTGAACAATAATTTGATCTTTAGTTAAACTAAAACCTTTAAATGAGAGAGCCTGTCAAAAGGTGAGGATCTGGTGCTGGGCTTTCTAAAGCCATTCATATATAGAAAAGTATATTGGAAACACCCCATCTTTAAATGTTCATAAAATGAAAGCTTTATGCCAGCAGTTAAGATGATGTAGCTTTCTAAAGCTGGCTATCCACGGTTCAAATTCCAGATGAATTTTCTTTCGAAAATATTAATTATGATTTTCTGTTCAAATTTAGTAAGGCCGCAGCTGTGGTTGTATTTCCTGCTGCCCATAAATTTGAGTGATCGGGTATGCTGGAAACTATTTGAAAAACTAACAAATTTCAATGTTCGGAGAATCAAAAAAGAAATGCACATGAGCTGTGACCTGGAAAGAAAAGAAAATTCTCTGCCTCCAAAATTTCTTTCCTGTAGCAACATGAGGTGAAATTGAAGGCTTGTTTGGTTTTATTTCTTAACTAGTTGCCAACCGCAGATAGCCGAATGACGGCTGCACTGCGGCCGGCCAGTTCTGGGTGGACGTCATATGACGTCCTCCCAGAACGCGCTCTCCTGCGCGCCCCAGGGGGCGCACACCCGGCGATCTCCGTGATTGCTGTGTCCTACGGACACAGCTGATCACGTGATGTGGTAAAAGGCCAATCACAGCGGCCTTTTACCACGTGATCAGCCGTGTCCAATGATCACAGGGAAATGCAATTGCCGGTTCTCAGCTGCACTTTCCTCACGCTGTCAGATCGTGAAGAAAGTACTGCCGAGAACCGGCAGTTGTCAGAGCGGGGATCGGCACCGATCATCAGGGCACTGATGATCAATGCCCTGATGATCGGTGCCCAGCAGTGCCACCCACAAGTTCCGCCCACCTGTGCCCAGCAGTGCGCCCACTAGCTCCGCCTACCTGTGCCCAGCAGATCACCCACCTGTGCCACTCTGCAGTGCCACCCACCTGTGCCACTCTGCAGTGCCACCCACCTGTGCCCATCCACCAGTGCAGCCCAGCAGTGCTGCCAGTCAGTGCCACCAGTCAGTGCCCAGCGGTTGTGCCAGTCAGTGTCGCCAGTCAGTGCCCAGCAGTGATGCCAGTCAGTGCCGTCTATCAGTACCCATCATCAGTGTCACCTATCAGTGCTGCATATTAGTGCCGCCTATCCGTGACACCTCATTAGTGCTGCCTATCAGTGCCCATCAGTGCCGCCTATCAGTGCCCATCAGTGCTGCCTCATCAACGCACATCAGTGAAGGAGAAAAATTACCTTTTTTGAAAAATTTTATAATAGAAACAAACTTTTTTTTTTTTCTTTCAAATTTTTTGCACTTTTTTTGTTTATAGCGCAAAAAGTAAAGCGCCCAGTGGCGATTAAATACCACCAAAAGCTCTATTTGTGAGAAAAAAATGATCAAAATTTCATATGGGTACAATGTTGCATGACCGCGCAATTGTCAATCAAAGTGCGGCAGCGCTGAAAGCTGAAAATTGGCCTGGTAAATAAGGGGGTGAAAGTGTCTGGTAGGCAAGTGGTTAATCAACGGTGGCACCATCGGATTACAAAACGCACAAAATTTCCGTTTTTCAATTGACCATTCGTTCGGATTTCAATCTGTGTGTGACCAGCATTAATGATTTTTTTTTTCGTTCAGGTTATTAAGAAAATGGGACAGTATTTGAAATCCAACATTACTGTTCCTGATGGATACACAGATGGATTTATTCGTGCTAATAATACATTTCTGTACCAGTTGGTCTTTGACCCAGTAGAAAGAAAACTGGTCCCTCTTAACCCTTATGAAGATGGCATTGACCCTAAGGAATTAAGCTATGCTGGACCGTATCCTTTTGTGTTGAACGTTTAAAGCGTATGTACATCCAGACCAAACTGGTAAAGGAAACCTGACGTGGGAAACATGAAGCCTGGTATTGGTAGGTAAAAGTGACATTTTATCCGCTTGTATTTTGCCCACCTTGGTTTCTCCTTTTCCCCACCTTGGTTTCTCCTTTTCCCCACCTTGGTTTCTCCTTTTCCCCACCTTGGTTTCTCCTTTTCCCCCTCATGCTCATGTTAACTACATTTTTAAATAGTCATATTTTCACTGCATAATGTATTTTAGACCCAGTAATGTCATGTGTGAGTCTTTCTGGGATTCTTTGTGCAATGCTGGTGAGGGGGGACAGCAGGAAGATGTACATAGTTTGGAGACTGTGGTAACGTCCTTTGATTGAAAGAACTGAAATCCAGGGTGTCACCCATCCTCTGGAACTCCCTGCCCCAACCCATCAGATTATCACCTACTCTCCTCTCCTTTAGGTGCACCCTGAAAACCCATCTCTTCAGGGAAGCCTACCCCACCCCCTGCTAACCTGCCAACCTCCTCCACTCTTCCTACCACTCCATCCCCCACAGCTATCTCCTCCTGTACCACCATCCCCTCCCTCCTAGATTGTAAGCTTGAAAGAGCAGGGCCCTCGAACCCCTCATGTTTTGCATTGTATTGGTATTGTTCTGTCCCCCATTGTAATGTACAGCGCTGAGCGAACTATTGGCGTTTTATAAATACTGTATAATAATGAAAAGGGCGACAAGACATAACTATATTGCCAAAAGTATTGGTCGGCCTGCCTTTACACGCACATGAACTGTAATGGCATCCCAGTCTTAGTCTGTAGGGTTCAATATTGAGCAGCTTCAACTCTTCTGGGAAGGCCGTCCACAAGGTTTAGGAGGGTGTCTATGGGAAGGTTGGACCATTCTTCCAGAAGCACATTTGTCAGGTCAGGCACTGATGTTGGGGGAGAAGGCCTGGCTCGCAGTCTCCACTCTAATTCATCCCAAAGGTGTTCTATCAGGTTGAGATCAGGACTCTGTGCAGGCCAGTCAAGTTCCTCCACCCCAAACTGGCTCCTCCATGTCTTTATGTACTTTGCTTTGTGCATTGGGGGGGCAGTCATGTTGGAACAGGAAGTTGACATACCCAAACTCTTCCCACAAAGTTGGGAGCATAAAATTGTCAAAAATGTCTTGGTATGCTGATGCCTTAAATGCCTTAAGAATTCCCTTCACTGGGGTTGGGGGCCTTAAATTTTTTTTGGCTGGGGAGGATTAGTTGCTTGGGTGTAACTTGTGTTTGTTTTTTTTTTTGTTTGTTTTTTTTACGACTCACCTGTACTTCAGTGAATGTAATGCAGTGCAGATCGCACTGCATTACTTTCATTCCTGGGCCCACAGATGGGCAAGCAAATCCCGGGATACATGGCGGGGTGATGGGGGTTTACCAGGGGGTGTGAAAGCAATCCGCTGTCACACTGCTTTCATCTAAGCAGTCAGAAGTCGGCTGCAGCGAGAGAGAATCTAACAAGTATGGACCTGACAGTAAAAGGGTTAAAGATCATTGATATAAGGGATCCTATAGCCTCTCAAGAGGAACTCAAATCTCCTTCTTCACCCTGCTTAGATATAGCAATCGACTCCACTCTACTTCTCCATGGAATCCTCAATAATGTGCAAGGAAAGAAAGGCTACATAGTGTAATACTGCCACTCAATACCATATAAATTGATAGAATAAGGACACTCACATGTTTCAATAAAATAACAGGCCTTGTTTAATAGCCTCAAAGGCTTCAAGAAAACAAGTTTCCAAATTGTAAATATAGGGATCTCACCCTTTAAGAATCACTGTAGAGGTTAACCAGCTTTCCACCTCTAAGATGGCCGCTTGAACCGCAAAAGTCGGCGTGCGTTCCAAATACCGGAAGTGATGTAGGCCAAGATGACGGCAGACCGGAAGTACGTCAACGCGTTTCGCCCCACCCACAGGGCGTTCTCAAGACTTTTTCTCAAGGGATTCGGACGTCCAGACAGCGGTTCCACTTATCCTGCTCAAACTACTGGCTCAATCCTGCTCAAACTATATTTATCAGTGTAAATCAGCCAATTATTTTCTGTGAGACACTTCTTCCTTTTTTTTTTTTTTTTTTTTTCTTTTTTTGTTTTAGGACATGTCTGGTGACTGTGCAGCACACAGCATTGTTCTGTAATATACATCTCATCTCTTCACTCTGTTTTCCTTAACAATATAACAGAAACATGGGAGATTCTATGGCTTGTCAGATCGCATTGGGCAATGTGGACGTGAATACCATGAAGAAAATAGATGGCTACAATCCTGACCTTCCCCAGGTGAGTTCAAGTTTTATGGTCTTTGGATTCAATTATTGTTTAACCCCCCTGGCGGTATTCCTGAGTGTAGCTCAGTGTTTATAGGTGGTGGTTATATTTTTTATTATTGGCCATCTTTCTACTGCACGTGCATACCATGGTCCAATAATTCCTATGGGCAGCTTTAGTTTGGAGGCCATAGGAATGAAGGAGGGTGCAACAGGAAGAGGAACTGGCCAGAGTTTATCTTTGCAAAGGTTGTGGGGTGCTGGGCAGGGCTGCACTGTAAGTCCGGGTTCACACTGATGCGGTGCGGAATTTGCAGCGTTTTCAGTGCAAATTCCGCACCGCATCAGAATCGCACCCCATTCATGTGAACCACTGCGGGTGTGTTATGTTAACAACACCCTAAAATCGGTCCGCAAAACGCGGTGCAATGTGCAGAATCGGATCGCACAGGTGTGAATACCTATGCGATCCGATTCTAGTGCGGACCCAAAAAAGGGTCCTGCACGTTTCTGGCGAGGTTGCGGTGCAAATAGAGCCATACAAAATGTATGGCTCCAATCGCACCTCACACGAATCGCATGTGATTTGCACAGGAATGCAGTGCGGTTGAAACACTGATAAAATCTACTGAAAGCTAGTTTGGTGCGTTCAAAAAAAGACTGTCAACTGCCTGTGAATGACAATGTGTACATGGGCACATAGGAAACATTAGGGAGAGTTAAGGGGCTGCTAAAAAAAAAACCTCATGTTCAGAAGCTTTTCTGCATTTTTTTTTTTTTTTTTTTTTTTTTAATTTATCAGCTGCAGTGTACATGAACTCTAAAGATTTACTGCTGTTCAGGGGCTCTGGGCTGAAGCAAAAAGGCAGCCCCAGGCAAGAAGGAACGGGAACAATGCTCAAAGCAATTTACAACACATTTTGGGAATATAATTATTAATATGGCATGCATGTTCCTTGCTTAACCACTTCCTGTCCAGACACTTTTACCCCCTTCCTGTCCAGGGCAATTTTCAGCTTTCAGCGCTATCACATGACAATTGCGCGGTCATGCAATACTGTACCCATATGAATTTTTTACCATTTTTTTGAGACAGATAAAGCTTTATTTTGGTGGTATTTATTCACCGCTGGGATTTTTATTTTTTTTACTATGTAAATGAAAGTCCAAAAATTTTGAAAAAGTGTTTGTTTGTTTTTTATAAAATTTTGCAAATAATATTTCATCATAAATCTTGGCCAAAATTTATTCCGTTATTTTTTTAGTAAAAAAAAAAATCCAAATTAGTTTATAACCAAAAATTATAATTTTTAAACATTTTTTTTTAATTTTTTTTTTATATTTTTGTTTTTACATACTGTCACCCTAGCAGTACAGTGTCACCATGGTGACACTGTACTACTTGTGGGGGGTGATGAATATATACATTTTTTTTTTTTTTTTTTTTGCACTGATTGCTTTTACACCCATATAGGATGTAAAAGCAATCATTTCTCTTTCTCTCTGTCTGCATTCTTGCAGTCATTGAGAAGTATTGAGTGAGTTGTGATTGGTCACAGCTTGTCACATGGTACAAGGCTATTGTGAATAGCCCTGTACCATGTGACCTCTGTGATCATTCACAGATTTCACACGTAGTAAGCAATGATGTCACAAGTAACATCTTGCTTACTACTTTGCATGTGATCACTGATTGGCCAATCAGTGATCACATGATCGGGACCTCGTACAGAGGTCCCGTCCGACAATCGGTGTTTCACTGTGTCCGGAGGACACAGCGGGCACCGGATCGCGGTGCTGCGCGCTCCCAGGGAGCACGCACAGCTAGAAAAGGCGGGTGCCGTTTCTGAACGGCAACCCGCCCCTGGACTGCCACCGCCCTGCCGTTTATAAACAGCAGGCGGACGGCAAGGGGTTAAGAACATTCTCTTTATCAAGTTTTTATGGGTTTCCACTTTTAAGGTGAATAAACCCTCTTAAGCATCTACCCACTAAAGGGTATGGGTGCCTTCAGCTGGAAACAGCTGAAAAAAGCATTTAATGGCACAGTGGCAAGTGAAACATTGCTTTTGGCTGCAAAATGCTTTCATCTGTACAGCAGGAGCATTAGTGGGTTGTCCTTGTAAGTTGTGTTCATATTTATTTTTCTTATGTGTAGCTGACAAAACAGAAGAGCCACAGCTGGAACAACAAGGTCTTTGATTCCGGCAGCATCTGGCAGGGAAACTTCAGTTCCTGCACAAATCAAAAATACGAGGAGAAGCCAAAAACAGAAGAAAAGGCGAGTCGGCGAGGGTTAATCATCCCAAGTAACCCAGTGAAAAGATCTCTTGAAGGTGTGTGAAAATATTTAAAACACTCATGACCTGTAGTTTTTTTGTCTCAAATTCCAGTAGCCAGTTGGTGCTCAAAAATATAGTTTGCCCCCCAAATATTTAAAGCCTAACTCTGGGGATAAGCAAATATTGCCTAAATACTAAAGTCCTGTGTATTCTTCCTGAATCTCGGCGTGCTTTGTGTATTTCTTCCAGATCTGTGCAGTAATCCAGGGTGAGACTTTTGCTTCCTATAGGTTGCCTATGCAACTAAAGCTGGCATCCTGTCATCCTGGTTTCTGAAACTTTGATTCAGCATAACCATTCATGGGAGCCGTGTGAGCGGTTCGTTTTGACAGGACGTCATATGACCCCCAGTCACAACAGTGAATGTCCTGCCCGGCCGTCAATCTGCTATAGGCCGTGCAGGAAGGTGCGAAGTAGGCAACTCCATTGGCTGACTAAAGTCAAGTCCTTGTTTGTTTATTTTTTTTCCCCAGGTGTGGTGTCAGAATCTGACCTCCTCAGTCAATATTCCTTTTCCCAGAATAAGAAACCCAAGAAAGAAAGAGAAGACCATTTAATGAAACTGAAGGATTCTCCCCCATCAAATGTTCTACAACCACTAGATGACCGGGCAAATACAACAGACGTACAGCCCAAAGTGAGGAATAAATTTGCCACCTTGTTGCAAAGGAGAAACGAACAAAGTGGTTTAGTGTCTGTCACTGGAACTCGCAGCAGGTGCGTCACCTTTCTAGGTGCCATAACATCTCTTAATTCATTGGTGTGGAAATCAAAAATCTAACAGCAGTTGGTTTGCTTTAAGAGGGGTTTTCGGCACCACCATAGAGAGGTCCTGATTGATAAACCGATATAAGGCCTACAGTAGTAGCCATAAAAAACAATTTGTTGTTTTTTAGAGCCAATGTGCAACACCAGATTTCAGCAGTAGGCATTGCTAAAAGTCTGACGGTGGTATATGAAAATAACAGTGCCAAGGTTGGCTAAAACGTTTTTTAGTTGGGATAGAAGGGTGGTTCTGGGTTAGTTCTATGAGCAAAGGGGTTACTGGGGTGGGGTGCCTGGCATAGATTCCTTGTTAGATTCTCATCTGCCTCATCCCAAGTAATGGCAGAAAAAAAGCAAAAACACAACTTTTTTTTAGATGAGACTTTGGATAAGTCTTTAAGAACCATTCCTACACAGTGATGTATTAAACACATTTTATTGTACAGATTGGTAGTAAAAACATTACAGATGAGGAAAGTTTAAAAAAAAACGTTTTGGAAATATACAGAAAGAACCTCTGTGGGTTACAAAGCCCAATGATGTTCTAGACTCTCAATTCAGTTGTAGATTGATCTACGCATTTTTGCAGAGTCACCTGCTTCATAAGGACCATGTATATTACATAGAATTTTGTATTTACATAAAACACACTCTATGGAAAGAAAAACTTCAATATACAATGCTCAAAAAAATTAAAGGAACACTTTTTTTTATTCAAAGTATAGCATCAAGTCAATGAAACTCCAGGGCTATTGATCTGGTCAGTTAAGTAGCACAGGGCTTTGTTAATCAGTTTCAGCTGCTTTGCTGTTAATGAAATTAACAACAGGTGCACTGGACGGGCAACAATGAGATGACCCCCAAACAGGAATGGTTTTACAGGTAGGGCCACTGACATTTTTTTCCATACTCATGTTTCAGACTGTTTTTCACTAGTTTTGCATTTGGTAGGGTCAGTGTCACTACTGGTAGCATGAGGTGATACCTGGACCCTACAGCGGTAGCACAGGCAGTCCAGCAGCTCCAGCATGGCACATCAATACATGCCATTGCCAGTAGGTTTGCTGTATCTCCCAGCACAGTCTCAAGAGATTCCAGGAGACAGGCAGTTACTCTAGGAGAGCTGGACAGGGCCGTAGAAGGTCCTTAACCCATCGGCAGGACCGGTATCTGCTCCTTTGTGCAAGGAGGAACAGGATGAGCACTGCCAGAGCCCTACAAAATGACCCCCAGCAGGCCACTGGTGTGAATGATTGTTTGGTCAGAGACAGAAACAGACTTCATGAGGGTGGTCTGAGGGCCCGACGTTCTCTAGTGGGCCCTGTGCTCACTGCCCAGCACCAGGGTTCCTCCTGGTGCACGACAATGCCAGGCCTCATGTGGGGAGAGTATGCAGGCAGTTCCTGGAGGATGAAGGAATTGATATCATTGAATGGCCCCCACGCTCGCCTGACCTAAATCCAATAGAACACCTCTGGGATATCATGTTTCGGTCCATTTGACGCCACCAGGTTGCGCCTCAGAATGTCCAGGAGATCAGTGATGCCCTGGTCCAGATCTGGGAGGAAATAACGAAGGACACCATCTGTTGTCTCATTAGGAGCATGCCCCGACGTTGTCAGGCATGCATACAAGCACGTTGGGGTCCCTACAAACTGAGTACCATTTTGAGTTGCTGGAATGAAATTTCAGCAAAATGGACTCGCCTGCTGCATATTTTGTTTCGCTTTGATTTTCGAGGTGTCTTTGAATTCAGTCTTCTGTAGGTTGATAACTTTTCATTTCCATCAAATGATGGTGCATCCTTACGTTCCTAACACGTTACCCCGTCCATATCAGTATAGATATCCAGCAACATATTTTTCCCCATTGAGATCTCATGTGTTTTCAAAGTGTTCCATTCATTTTTTTTGAGCAGTGTGTATATCACCAAAATACCACTTAGACTATCTCCACTTTTTTTTTTTTTTCTCTTGTTCTTTGCCCCAGTGGAGATGGTGATATTTTGATATTATATTCATCTTTTTCTTTCCTTCGTTTTATAGTTTGTTTTTTTTTCTGTTTCAATACAAATCTTATGTAATAGTACATGTTCCTGATGAAGTGTGAGACCCCATGATACGCATAGATGGATCTATTGAAGGTAGATAAGTTTGAATCCCCCTCATGACTTCAGAAGCCAAGCACTGGAGCATTAAAAAATTAAAGTCTGAATGTCTGTCAGTTTATTTTAAAATAGCTTAAATATTTAGGGATCGATCACTGGCTCAATGCTAGGACACAGACGACTATCTTTTATATGCTCTGTTCACACCTGAATGCTGTAGTGTGTTGCTGTGCGCTGCATATAAATGCAGACGTCACTTTTTTATGCAGAGCAACTCCCGTAGTGCGTCCTGATGCACTGTGGTGAATAGACTTAAGTGTTGTTTTTTTGACACTTAAAGGCCAAGTTCATCTTTTGTACCATGCTACATGTTACACTTGTATTTAGGGTGTAACCTGCTGCAAATGCCTCCCCTTCCACCCTAAAATGGCCCCTAGATGGGGGAGAGGTTTTGATAATACCGCTTTTGGATTTGGCGCTCTAATCGGCTCAAACAGGAATTACAAGTTCACTGAATTTCTTATAGGATCAACTGTTTTTTTTGTTTTTTTTTTTTTTGTTTTTTTTTTCCTTGCACTTTCCAATGGTGTATATATAAAGGAAAAATGTGAGACTGGGAAAAAAAAACAATTACATACTTGCCCACCTGCTGCAGCATCAAGCTGTTCTCCACCTACTCTAAACCTGAGAACCGGTTTAATCACGTGGCCACAGATCGCTTAGTTTCGCTTCGCCCGAACGACATAACTGACCTGATACCCAAATAGTACCCTACCCGTGCCCTCCGCTCCTCACAGGACCTCCTACTCTCTAGCTCCCTGGTCTCCTCCTCCCACACCCGATTGCAGGACTTCTCCCATCCTCTGGAACTCCCTACCCCAATCCATCAGACTGTCACCTACCCTCCTCACCTTCAGGCGCACCCTGAAAACCCTCCTCTTCAGGGAAGCCTAACACCCGACCCCACCTAACAACTAACCTCCTCCACTCCTCCCACCACTCCATCCCCCACAGCCATCTCCTCCTGTACCACCTTCCCCTCCCTTCTAGATTGTAAGCTCGAAAGAGCAGGGCCCTCGAACCCCTCGTGTATTGTATTGTTACTGTATGGTCCCATGTTCTGTCCCCCCTTGCTACTGTACAGCGCTGAGCATACCCTTTGGCGCTATATAAATACTGTATAATAATATTAGTTCTCAGGTCCACTCTGAGCAGAGAGCGGTAACTGTCTACTCTGCCCCCCAGCACTCTGGAGCAGGCGATAGCTGCTGGCTCAGGCTATCACTCACGTGTTGACAGGCTGAACCAGCTGCTGGTCAGGATTCTGGGTGCATCGTGACACTGTCAGGATCCTCCTGAAGACTGGAGCGGGTCTGTTATGTCAGCCAACAATGGACTTTAGCCTGCTGTCCCCTGAGCTGGGGTCACATGAGTGGGAAACCTAAATGCACTCCTGTGACCCACTTGAGAAAAAAAGCTTTGACCTTACTTCCTTTTTAAGAGCAATAGGGAGCAATTAAGGAAATCTCCTTGGAGATTATATAAAGTACACGTTGGGGGTATTCTGTTCTTCATGTGTGAACTCTTTCTTTTTTATTCATTTTTTTTTTCTTTTTTAGGTTTTTTTGCAACCAATCTGAGCTGGCGACCACCTCCTCTTCTGTAGATGTTTTCAAGCCAACAGACTGCACAACCACAAATGTTTCAGGGACTTGGGAGGACAACCAGGCAACGGAAATAACTGAGGAAAGCAACAAACTGTGTAAAAGAGAGCTGACTCCATCTCCCACCTCTGATTGTGATGTGAAATCTAATGTAGATTCTCCACTTCAGAATCCAAGAAACTGTTTTAGTTGGTCAGGAAGTTTGGCCAAAGGGAATCCTAAGCCCGAGACTCCTTGTCCCTCTGTGCTGTCTCTTAGAAGGTTTCAGAGGACTAAGCACCGTAGAGAGTCAGACACAGATGATCTTCAGTTGGATCAGACTGTTCACTCCAATGGGGACCCAACCCAATGTGCCAGCACTCAGAAGAGCAAAATGACTGTGCTGGAGATTGAGGACTCCAGCTCAGAAGTAAGTAAGATGTAATATTTTGCTTGTGTAAAAAATTTAAATATGGTGTAGTTGGCAACTTTTTTACATTTTTATGAATATTTTTTTTTTAATTTAAAATAATAAACATGTCGTACTTGCTTGCTCTGTGCTGATTTTGCGCAGAACAGTCCCGATCCTCCTCTGGTACTCCTGGCTCTCTCCCCCCTGATGAGTGCCACTATAGAAGGCTGCTTTTTATAATGTCGCTCATGCAGGTTCAATCCTGAGCCGCCCTGTCTGCATCTATTGACACAGACAGCGGGGCTCAGACCCATTCCCTCATCACAGGATTTGATTGCCCATGGCTCCCACAATCTTCTCTGCCCAGTGACTTGGAAGAGTCACTACTCTTGTGCACATTGCTGGATCGGGTTCAAGTAAGTATAAGGGAGGATCCTCTGCAACAGAAGATTTTTTTTTTTTTTTTTTTTTTACCCTACTGCATAGAATTTATAAAGGTAAAAACCTTACAGGATAAGTTCACCTTTTGGGAACATGTTACATGTTCCACCCGTTTTTTTCACTTTTCGGTGATCGGGCATGTTGGAAAATTTGTGAAAAATGACCGATTTTCAAGTCGATGATGGTCAAATCGTACAATCGTTTTTCTGAAAAGAATATGCGCATGAGCCGTGACCTGGAAGAAAGAGAAGTTTTGCCTGTTATATGGGGTGAACTTTATGACTCGGTTGGCCGATTTTCTAAATCAATGATGGCACCATCGGATTACCGAGCGACCGACATTTCCAATTTTCGGACGAAAAATCGTTCGGTATTCGAAACATGTATGGCCTGCATAATTCAACACACTTCACCTGAGCTGTTATGGACCTGGGGGGTGACATCATAATGTCAGCCTGGGCACCCCTGGGGGTGACAACATGGCAGCTTGGGTTCACTGTATTGCTGCACCAAATCGTGCTTTATACGTAATGACTTGCAAGTGTTTCATGCAGGAGAATCAGCCTGGGTGTGTATGTATGTGTGTAGACATATACAGGATATAGATCTATAAATCTCTACAGTGGGAGAAGGTGTTCTGCTTTTAACACCGTGGTTCTCAACCTTCCTAATGTCGTGACCCTTTAATACAGTTCCTCATGTTGTGGTGACCCCCCAACCATAAAATTATTTACCCAGTAATTCTAATTCATGAGTGTCGTTTTACCTCCAATACTGCTGCTTTCAACACAGTAGCTGCTTTCAACACAGTAGCTGCTTTCAACACAGTAGCTGCTTTCAACACAGTAGCTGCTTTCTACACAGTAGCTGCTTTCTACACAGCAGCTGCTCTTTACACATCGGAAATATGTGTTTTCTGATGGTCTTAGGGGACCCCTGTGAAAGGGTTGTTCGACCCCCAAAGAGGTCGCGACCCACAGGTTGAGAACCACTGTTTTAACAGATTTGCTTTATTCTATTTTTAACTCCAAAATCTCATCCTGTTTACCATGCAAAGTAAAAGTAACATTTTGGAAAGTGTTGCGGTTTCTCTCTAGATTCATAACATTGCTTTTGTCAGGACATGGACACGAGTCTGCAGTCTTCACCTGAGTTCAGCTTAAAAGATTCCCCTGCACACCAGACAGCATATCCTGAGAGGAAGCCTATTGCAAAAACCAAGGTAACTATCTTGTCATAAATGATAAAAGTTGTATCCAATGGTCTCATTTTGTAAATCATGCTTCAAGAGGTAGAGTCCCTGAACTACAATACGTCTGCGCATTAGTACTTTTTGCTTTTCTGTGACCCGGATCCGAGTTTTTAGGGGGTTTTTAGTATTAAAGATTACTTCCTGGCAAACTTTTCAATCTGTAGCTGAAGTATATAAACCAAAGAAGAACAAACATTTTGCAAAATGAGCATGAAGGTAATACACTAATTCAAAACAGCCAGCCAGCCATGGTGTCATTCCGCCGGGCGCTACATGGTGGTATCACAGAAGTTTTTTGTTTTTTTTTTTTCTCCGTTTTGCCTTGGGGGTGGTCAACATCCTACTATTCGTGGGTGGTCAGAATTTTATAATTAAATCCATCTAGGATCCCAGGTAATGTACCAGGACCAGAGAAGGGGGAGCCTGTCTGACCAGATCCTACCATAGCACATCCAGTTGAGGGCAAGGCTGAGGGACATCTCTAGCACCCACCTCTGTAGAAGAGAGGATCCAGTCCCAGGCTGTACCTTAAAGGGAACCTCCACTTCTGGTATATTTGACCCATGCGCATTAAGATTGTGCTTCCGGGGAGTGGGCAATCTTTCCATTTGTCGCACATCACTGGATTATTGTGATGCACATCACGATCTAGATATATATCCATCAATATCAAGGTGGACTGTCACTTGAGATGCATCATATCACTTGGAGCATCCTCCTATTCAGATATTGTGTCGCTTTCTTGAGTCAGAATGAGATATTAATATAGTTTTCTTGCAGGGTGGATGTGATTTAAATCAAACTGATTTAAATCACGATTTAAATCACAATTTAAATCACTAGTCAGTAAGGCTTGATGTAAATCCTAGTTTTCTACATAAAGACTAATTCTTGCTGGTATAACTTTAATATACAAGTAGATGAAGATTTTTAGAATAACAACTTTTCATATTAGTTTTTTTATCCCCAGTTTAATAGGTTAATCATTCATATTTGGACAACTTTTCTGTTGTACTTAGGAAGGAGAAAAAGAATCATTACCTTAATAATAACAATTTAAATAGATTTATTCAACTGAAACAATAACATTCCAGCATATGTGATTGGCTTAAACATCCATGTTTGGGAACTAATTTGGCTAAACAAAATATATATATTTTAAGAAACTTAGACTGTCAGCCCCTCCCCCTCACACTTAGTTTCACTTTCTTCTTGTGCAGATCTATTCCACTCCAAACAATCAGAAAAATATTGTTTCTATTCACTGAACTCCTTGAAACTTAGCACTGAAGGGGTTGATTCTGTATTCATAGGTTTGTAGAAGTTAGGATGAAGGTCTTTTTCTTAACTCTGTTCATGTTATAACATTTTTGCTGTGAAGAAGAGGCATGTGATCTCCGCTGAGTCAAATTCAGTTTTGAGAACTGCAAAAGTAAACCGAGCATCTGTGATAATATCTTGTAGGCAGAGAAACTGCCCAATAATCTTACAAAAACCTCTGGAAGAGCATGACATTGTGAATGGATTCATGGAATTTATTTACCAAAAAAATTAAACATATACAGCCTTATTCTACATAATTAAAAAACTAATCTTTATTTCATGATGGAATAATCTTTGGATGGTAATATATTTTCCTCAAAAAGCATTTTATTTAAAAAAATCTGATTTTAAATAAAAAAAATCAGATTTTTTTGATTTTCTTAAAAAAATCATTGATTTTTATCCAACCTGACTTCTGGCATATTTGACCCATGCGCTTTTGCGCTTCTGGGGAGTGGGCAATCTTTCCATTTGTCGCACATCACCGTATTATTCTGATGCACATCACGATATAGATATATATCCATCAACATCAAGGTGGACTGTCACTTGAGATGCATCATATCACTTGGAGCATCCTCCTATTCAGATATTGTGTCGCTTTCTTGAGTCAGAATGAGATATTAATATAGTTTATTGTATATTTTCTGTTTTATATATTTTAGAGCGCTCATTTTTATATTGTCTGATTTGTTAAGGTTTGTGGTTCCTTTTCAGTACATAGCTGCTATCGTAAGCGCTCGCTTGATTTCTTACTTTTCTGAAGTATATACACTGGTCAAAAAAATTAGAGGAGCACTTTGAAAACACATCCGATCTCCATGAGGAAAAATGTCATGCTGGATAGCTATACTCATATGGACTGGGTAATGTGTTAGGAACGTAAGTTGATTGAAATGAAAATGGTCGACCTACAGCGGACTGAATTCAAAGACAGCCCAAAATCAAAGTGAAAAAATTATGCAGCAGGCGAGTCCAACTCAAAATTGTACTCAGTAGTTTGTATGGCCCCCACGTGCTTGTATGCATGCCTAACAACATCGGGCCATGCTCCTAATGGGCCAACGGATGGTGTCCTGGGGTATTTCTTCCCATATCTGGACCAGGGCATTCCTGAGCTGGACAGTCTGAGGTGCAACCTGGCAGCGTTCAGAGTTGTATTTACCGCGAGGCAAACAAGGCGTTTGCCTAGGGTGGCAATTGTTTTGGGGGAAGAAGAGACCTGGTGAGCAGAGGTGGACTGAATCATGCAGGGCCACCATCTGAGGGGTACCACCAGTACTCCTATAGGTGGCCCAGGCAGCAGGAGGATTGTTGTGGTGGGGGAGAGCAGTTGCAGATCAATGCACTGTATATATCCCTCCAGCAGCTGAAAGCCGGTTTGTCCCCCTCTCCCTCCCACCAGCTTTCTGTGACATCGGATGGACCAAAACATGATATCCCAGAGGTGTCCTATTGGATTTAGGTCAGCTGAGTGTGGGGGCCATTCAATGGTATCAATTCCTTCATCCTCCAGGAACTGCCTGCGTACTCTCACCACGAGGCCTGGCATTGTCGTGCTCCAGGAGGAACCCAGGACCCACTGCAAAAGCGTAGGGTTTGACAATGGGTCCAAGGATTTCCTCCCAATACCTAACGGCAGTCAGGGTGCCATTGTCTAGCCTGCAGAGGTCTGTGCGTCCCTCCATGGATCGCATTCGCATACCTCCCCAGACCATCACTGACCCACCACCAAAACTGTCATTCAACGATGTTACAAAAACAGTCAGAAAAGATGAGTAGGGGGAAAAATGTCAGTGGCCTTCACTTGTAAAACCATTCCTGTTTTGGGGGTTGTCTCATTGTTGCCCATCTAATGCAACTGTTAATTGAATTAACACCAAAGCAGCTGAAACTGATTAACAACAACCACCTCAGCTACTTAACTGACCAGATCAATATCCCAGGAGTTTAATTGACTTGCTGCTATACTCTGATTAAAAAGTGTTCCTTTAATTTTTTTGAGCAGTGTATATAGGTCAGCTTTTCGTAGGGATGCAGCGTAAAGGCCAGCTTTTTGTAGGGATGCATGGAGAAGGCCAGCATTGCTCTACATCCTATACGATTATCATCTCTAACCTGCATATTACTGTTGCCTATTATTAATAATAAAACTAGTAAGTGTTTCACTATAAGTCCCAACACAGGGCTCTCTACAGATAGCAGCAATGTGCTGTTTTTTTTTTTTTTTTTTCTTCCTGCAAAGCAGGGAGTGAGAACCGGCACACTGCTTAGTAAACATTTTACACAATACACACAGTAAACATTTTTAGGCATGCATTTAACCCCTTAATCATCCTTGATACTAATTCCTTCCCTGCCAGTGTCATTAGTACAGTGACAGTGTATATCCGCACTGATCACTGTATTGGTGTCATTGGTGATGTCAGCATCAGTTCCTACAAAGTGTTGGTGTCAGATTGCCCGCAGCACTATTGCAGTCCCATTATAAGTTGCTGATCACCCACATTACTATTAAAAATAAACATTCCTGTGTATACATGCCGTAGTTTGTAGACTCTATACCACCAAACCAATCAATAGACACTTTTTTTAGGATTTTTTTTAACCAAAGACATGTAGCAAATACATTTTTGGCCTACATTTCTGAAGAAATTTGATTTTTTTTTTTTAATTTATTTTATTGGAGATTTTATATCAGTTAAAAAAATATTGTTTTAATTTTTTTTGGTAGTTTTTGTTTTATATAATAACCCAGTGGTGAACAAATACCACCAAAATAAAGCTCTATTTGTGGGGGGGGAAAAATGATATAAATTTCATTTGGGTACAGTGTTGCATGACCGTGCAATTGGCAGTTTAAAGTAGTGCAGTGCTAAACAGCAAACAATGGCCTTGTCACGAAGGGGGTAAAATCTTCTGGAGCTGAAGTGATTAAAGAATTGGAAATCAACATTATTGATAAGAAAAAGTTATAAGTAGGCCTCTCTGTGTCTATCATTTCTGATTAAATTGCTTGATGCGCATGGCCTCAGGTCTTTCCACCACAATACCTGGAGAGGCTGTCCTAGAAAAGCTTATGATCTCGGGTAGGGGCAGGATTGTGTCGGTTCTTTGCTTTCAGTTCTCTTCATACTGGATTCCAGGTGTCTGGACTACTTAAATCAAAGAGCTTCGATTCTCGATCTGGGGCGAAACTGAAACCAATGGCGCCAGCAAAAGCTAGCGGACTGAGCAGCAGGGTGTCTGCAAAAGCTGCACGGAACAATGAGAACCAGCCAGGCCTGCAAGCCACGATCAGCGACCTATGGAAGAACTTCAGCTTTAAAAAGTAAGATGTTTTATATGTTGATCATTCATGTTGGCACCATCCTTCCCTTTTTGATCCAGATTCCTTTTGTTCCTGTTGTATTTTATCTCTTTACCTTCCTTCTTCTGTTTTGTCTCCTATAATCAAAGCGACTCAATTTTTTTTTTTTACTTTTTTGTTGTTGTTGATCTGTGCTCCGTTCTGTATCTTTTGCATTTTCTTTCTTATTTAATTTACTGACAGGATTTAATCCTTTCTTAAATCTTTGCAGACATTAATTGGATGCCATAGAAGACTATTCTCTGTGCTTGAAAGCTGTGGGCTACATTTTTCATCTGACCACCTCATTTTACCCCGTGACAGATGTTCATTATTCCCTATGCAGATTTTAGCTTTTGGGTCTATTTGATCAGCATCTAGGATTTTTTTTTTTTCTTTTATGTTGTGCAAATATTCAGCTGAAGCGTAATTTAACTACACAGAGTGAATGTACTTGGGGTGATAGCTGGCTGACATGCATGAATGTTTTCTACAGACAAAAACCTGACCTTTTGTGAAATGTGACCACTTTGATGAAATGTGTTGGGCTAAGCGCCTTTTAATCGGCTCTTGATGAATTTTCTTTATTTGGGAAGCAAGATGATTTTGCATCATTCCTAAGGTTACAGAACATAATGAGTTGTGAAATCCCAAAAAGACGAAGATCCTATTTTCAGTGGAAAAATACTGAGCTGTCTTGTGATGGCTTCATTAGCCCTCAAGCAATTTAGCAGACTGTTGAAAAATGGTATTGGCTCCAAGTGTGCAGATGGCAAAACCCAACTGACCTAACACCTTACGTCCAGCCCTTCAAAAGATCATTATATGAAGGCATTATATCGGTTTGTCAATATTCCCTTCGCACACATTCCTGGATATGGGCTCAGCAGTATCGGGTGATGCAGCAACTGGACTCCTCACGGATCAATGCACGTATTCGCCAGCACCCCATGGATCGTCAAATGTCGTCCAAAGCTTTTCTTGCAGAAAGGTCACATCACAAAGGATCGAGTGCAATGTTTTGGAGCCATGCAGGACCCCTTTGTCAGGCTTGTGATCAGCCATGCGTGGCCCCTTTGTCAGGTGTATGACATTACATGCCTGTTGAAGAGGTCCTGCGTGGCTCTGAAACGTTGTACTCGATCCTTTGTGAATGTGATCTTTCTGCATTAAAAGGATTGGATTATATTTGATGATCCATGGAGTGCTGGCAACGATGTGCATGGAGGTATTATATTGGATTCTCAAGCATGTGACCACTCTGCCACTGTGATCAAAAGCACATCCAACTACCTCCTGTTCATTACTAAGTGACCAGGACCTGTTGGTAACAGCATAGTCACAAGTATAACACACAGGGGTGCAGCGCTCCTAAAAATCCATAATACAGAAAAAATGGATATGCAAATGACATAATAAAGTGACAATGTGCAAATATATATATATATATATAGGCCACTAAATAGTGGCTAATAGTACTGGAAAGTGTGAAATCTAGTATAAAAGTCCAAAGAAGAGGAGGTGATGAGATCCGAAATGATCTAAGGATGTCCTATGACGGAGACTGTGGATCAGGTGATATAAAGTAATATGATTGCGCACTCACCAGATACGCAAATCAAATGCACATTGACAGTAGAAATCACAGGTCATCCAATATCATCGGATGAGTCTGGTCACAGTATACCTCCCTCCCTGACGGTGCTGTCACACATGAGGGTCACCTTGCAATAGATGTAGCTTGCTCTGTGGGTATAGTCAGCTCCCAATGGAGCTCAAAAGAACAAAGGAGCCTACATAGTGCAGTATCTTTAGGGTATTTATTCCATTCAAAGGTAATTATACAGAGAGGAGTGAATATAAAAAGTTACTGACCATAAATGCAAGTAAGATGGCTGCAGCGGCCCCTCGTGGCTGCGTGGCGTCACACCTGCTGTAGCTCTACCTTGACGCATTTCAAGCTACTGCTCGTAGTCATAGGGGTTCAGCTTGAGTCACAGTACTAGGGGTGCTGATGGGTATGCTCCCAGCTAAACACAGCAGCCCTGGCCAAATGCATATATGTACTAAATGCAATTTCTCCTGCGCTCCAGGACCCAGGCCGGTGGTGAGTAGATCAAATCCCAACAAAACAACCACTGGGGCATACAAGGCCCGAACAGAACTGTGAAGTAAAACAAGAAGAAGCGCACCAACCTTGCGCATTACCTCAGTAACCAAATTTAACCAAAAGAGCTCTGAGGAAGAAGGCATGACCTTCGAAACGCGTCAGTTGTACTGAGTGTCCACCCCCATGATGGGATTCGCGCTGGCCTCTTGCCTTTGAAGTCCCTGGGAGGACTTACATGCCTGTTTTTATTCGCTGTTTGTGAGTACCATTCTTTTACTAAATAAATTTGGTTACTGAGGTAATGCGCAAGGATGGTGCGCTTCTTCTTGTTTTACTTCACAAATGCATATATGTGGCAGCACAATAGGAGGACCACCGCCATGCTGCCACTAAATGGGTACAGCCAGCATTGGGTGGGGTTGCCAAGGTACAGGAGGTGTGAGGGCCACATGAAATGGCTTGGCAGGCCTTGTGTTTGAACATGTGTTCTATAGCATTTTCTGTGCTTGATGAACAGAGTGATTTGAATAAAAAGGCTTGTGCAGATTTTATACTATCCAATGAATTTGGGAAGAATTACTACCCCTGTCTATCTGTGTGTCTGTTGGAGAGAATTACCCTCACTTCCTGTCCCTATGAAATTTGCTGTTTACTTCCTCCTGCATTACCATGACAAAATGGAAATCTACCCAATGGGACTCGGCAAAAAAAGAAACAAAAGGGGTAATTATCTCCAATGCCATCCAAAACTGGAGATGCACCATAATCAACCTTCATGCTAGTAATTTTATGTCCCAAAAGTGGTCCTGAGCTTAAAAAGTGATGGGAATATTAAGAAATGTTCATTGTGCCTAAGAAATACTCTGAATTTTTTGTTTTTTTTTTGTCTCTATACCTCCTGAAAATTGGAACACTTTCTGGCATGTTAGTGTGCCTACAGCCTCAAAGCTGGATATCTGCAGTATAGGGTCATCTAAGGCACCTCTGACTGCTATTTTCGGGAGAACTGGAGTGAGATTTGATGGTGTCGCTACTGTTTTGCTCACTCTTCTCTGCTGAAGGCTGTGATATGAGGAAGCAAAGCCCTTTCTTTACCAAGATTCCAGAACAAAACATGGCAAGTCCGTAATTGGGAGAGATCAGTTACAGCGAGGCAACAGAAAATACTACTAATTCTTCTAATTACCCCCCCGGCATGCCCTTTCATTTGGTAATAGCTTCCAGAGTTCTGTTCCTTTTTAACTTGTGGTTGGCTAGTTGTCACTTAAGAATGTTTATCAAATGGGCATTTTGAATTTGTATATATTTTTATGTGTTTTTTTGTAAAATATGTATCAAATTTGTACATTATTAGGTCATGGATATCAAATAAATTTTTATATTACCTGTTGCGGGCAGAGTTTATACATTAGCTTGAAATGTCTTTAAACCCACATCATTAAAAACTGTTGGTGCATGCTGTTCATACTCATTCGCTATGGGATTCGTCGTCGGTGTTCTGCAAAAATGTATTCGTCTGTGTCTCTGCTGCAGCCTGTGTAGACCAGCCACGGTCTTATTATTATTATTATACAGGATTTATATAGCGCCAACAGTTTGCTCAGCGCTTTACAAAATAAAGGGAGACAATACAGCAACAATACAGTTCAGTACAAGAGGGTTAGGAGGGCCTGATCCTTGGAGCTTACAATCTAAGAGGGAGGGGCTGGTGGTACAAAATCTAATAACTGTGGGGGAAGGACTGTAGGAGGAATAGAAGATTACGTTATTAGCTGAAGGCAGGATAGGCTTCTCTGAAGAGAGATTTTCAGAGATTGCCTAAAAGTGAGCAGAGTAGGTGATAGGTTGGGGTAGAGAGTTCCAGAGGATGGGGGAGGCTCTAGAGAAGTCCTGGAGACTAGCATGAACTCTGCAGACCGTGCTCCAGTTTTAGTTCCCTTTAAAGCGGTAGTAAAGCTAAACACAAAAGCAATTCCCCCTGCAAGGCAATATAATAATGTGCTAGTATGTGTTGCATACTAGCACATTATGAAAAACTTACCTTAAAACGAAGCCCTCTAGCTGCGCGCTGTCCATCTTCACACAGTCTTCCTTCTGGGTTTGTGGGCTCCAGTTGTCTGACTGGCTGAGCCATGATGACGTCACGCTCCGGGCATGGCCCAAAGCTTTGAAGGAACGGCATACCCCGGCCTGACAGCCATGATGATGTCACGCTCCGGGCATGGCCCAAAGCTCTGAAGGAACGGCATACCCCTGACTCGCTGAGCCATGATGACGTCACGCTCCGGGCATGGCCCAAAGCTTTGAAGGAACGGCATACCCCGGCCTGGCTGAGCCATGATGACATCACGCTCCGGGCATGGCCCAAAGCTTTGAAGGAACGGCATACCCCAGCCTGGCTGAGCCATGATGACGTTACGCTCCGGGCATGGCCCAAAGCTCGGAAGGAACGGCATACCCCTGACTGGCTGAGCCATGATGACGTCACGCTCCGGGCATGGCCCAAAGCTTTGAAGGAACGACATACCCCTGACTGGCTGAGCCATGATGATGTTACGCTCCGGGCATGGCCCAAAGCTCTGAAGGGAATGGCATCGCTCCTTCAGAGCGCATGCGCTAGTGACATCACCGGCTGCTGCTTGATGGAATATCTCCTAAACGGTACACAGGTAGGAGATATTCATTTTACCTACAGGTAAACCTGTGGTTGAAGGAAAGAAAATTGCATTTTGTATGACCAGCCTGTCACTTTATTATGTTCTGTGCCCTAGAATATTGTGCCGATGGTGCGCAACCAACTTTTTATTTCATTTTTTTTATGTAGAGAAGGTAGCATAAGAACAAGAATGCATGTGCCCATTACATGCAGGTAAAGCCAGCATTTCATAGCGAAATATAAAATTTCTTCCTTTTTATTGATGCAGATGCAATTTATGCAAGGCTTAGAGCTCCAAATAGATCCAGTTATGGTTGAAACACATATCCTTCATGTTTTGGTTGTAGCACCTGTTAGCAGTGGTACCGACAAGCGCAATGTTTACTTCTGGAAAGGATATAGAGATACTATCCAGATAACTGTAGTCAGGGCCGTGGATAAAGGGATACCACCAGTCCTCTTGTATGGGACCCAGGCCAGCACGGGGCCCAAGCAGATGGGTGAATTGGATGTGAGTAGGGAGGGTGACCGGTGGGGCAATTACTGGAACCGATCCCCTGTATGGATCCCTCTGCAGCAGCTGAAAGCTGGCTTCTTCTCTCCCTCCTGCCGGCTTTCATCTGCTGCAGGGAGAGTCATACAGGGGAACGGTTCCACGAATTCCTGCTGCACCCATCACCCTCCCTGTGCACCATGTTTCTCTCTGCTGCCCAGGCCTCCTGTGTGCCCCCCACCCGCGCAGGGCTGCTGGCTTCCCTCTCGCTTTTTTTTCCATCAACCTCTGCAAGCACACAGTAGGACCCTTCAGGATGAAGAGTGAGGGAAAGGTCTGGTAAATATGTCACCTTTACCAGGCCCTGTCAAGTTGGTTGTAGGAGGCCCTGTAGTTTCTAACAGCAGCCCTGACTGCAGTACATATTGAAGCCCCAGAGGTCACTGATCCGCGGCTCAAATGTTTGAGTAACCTTTTTGATTACAAATTTTCACACACGGGTTAGACAAAAAATGGAAACACTCCAGGATTCGCAGGTCTGAAAGTGACGCCATGTTTGACGTTGAAAGTGATGTCACATTCTTTTCCTTCTGCTGTGTGATGAGACACCCAGCTAACAGGTGCAAAGCCTCACTTTCGTCATTTGCTGTGTGCGCTGCAAGAGGGCAAATTGTTGGTGCTGCTTAGCTGGTGCCTCTGTGACTGAAGTTGCTGATTTACTTGCCATATTGTGAGGTCCAGTATCAAAGGCTACAAGGACATATACAGTTTCTGGCATGAGCACAGCTGACACGGTCAACTGCCCGAAAAACAAAAGGACATTGCGCAGGATTGTGACCCGGAATAAGAAACAACTGCTGCAAAAGGGACTGCGGAGCTCAATCTTAGTCCTGTGAAGACTGAGTCCTATGTGAGACCCTGTCATTAAACCATTCAACAAAATCTTCCCGTAACCATTGTATGTGTGTTTTGTTTTTTTGGGGGGTTTTTTCCCCTAATGCATGTTCTCTACTTGCAAAACCCCCTCTTGTGTAGACACCACTGAGACTGCTGCCTTGTCAGCAACCCCAGCAGACTTAGAAGTCATTTGAGGTGCTTTATAGTATTCCTCTTTGCCCTTTCCCTGATTGTTACAAAAAAGGGTTGTAGGGAGGTGAGGGTTGGTGGAGCTGGAAGAGCACAGGCATTAGACATTACCAGAACAGAAGGGAGGGGCTGTGCTAGGGAATTGACTCTTCCTGGAGTCGTCAGATTTTTCAGGAAGTTAAATATATATATATATATAGTAAAAGCACTCAATAAGTATTTAAAAAGCCTGAATTTTTTTTTATAAGTTGTTGGGGTCTCTTTAACCACTTTATGTCCGGACACTTCCACCCCCTTCCTGCCCAGGCCAATTTTCAGCTGTCAGCGCTGTCACACTTTGAATGACAATTGCGCGGTCATGCAACACTGTACCCATATGAATTTTTTTGAGACAGATAAAACTTTATTTTGGTGGTATATATTCACCACTGGGATGTTTATTTTTTTTTGCTATATAAATGAAAAAGTCCAAACATTTTGAAAAAAAGTGTTTTGGGTTTTTTTTTATAAAATTTTGCAAATAAATCTTTCTTCATAAATATCGGCCAAAATTTATTCAGTTATCTTTTTAGTAAAAAAAAAAAATAACCTAAATTCGTTTATAACCAAAAATTATAATAAAAAAAAAAGTTTTACATTTTTATTTAAATTTTTTTTATATATATTTTTTAACATTCTGTCACCCTAGCAGTACAGTGTCACCATGGTGACACTACTACTTGTGGAGGCTGATGAAGATTTTTTTTTTTTTTTTAAACTGATTGCTTTTACACCCATAAAGGCTGTAAAAGCAATAATTTCTTCTCTCTGGCTGCATTCTTGCAGCCATTGAGAAACACTGTGTGAGCTGTGATTGGTCACAGCTTGTCACATGGTACAAGGCTGTTCTGAATAGCCTTGTACCATGTGACCTGATTATTCACAGATTTCACACGTAAGCAATGATGTCAGAAGTGACATCTTGCTTACACCTATTCATGTGATCACTGATTGGCCAATCAGTGATCACATGATCGGGACCTCACACAGGTCCCGTACAGCGATCGATGTTCCGCTGTGTGTGGAGGACACAGCGGGCACTGAATCGCGGTGCCGCATGCTCCCAGGGAGCGCACACAATCCAAAATGGCGGGTGCCATTTAGGAACGGCAACCCGCCCCTGGACTGCCACCGTCCAGCTGTTTATATACAGCGGCCGGACAGGAAGTGGTTAAAGTGCTTGTGAACCTCACCCATGAAATACTTTGTTCATATAGTATGTCCCTCTATAGTGTGTACTTGCCTCCATCCAAATCGCATAGGGGTTGATTTACTAAAAGTGGAGAGTGCAAAATTTGGCACAGCTCTACATAGAAACCAATCCGCTTCCAGTTTTTTTTTTTTTTTTTTTCTCTCTGCTGCCTCCTTCCTCTGCTATCTGCATGAGTCACTTCTGAAAAGTTTTCCTGACACCAAGAAAAAAGTGACAAGGCAGGGAACTCCAGCACACAGCCTGTGATTGACCGTTTCAGCTCTGTTCCTGTATGCAGCGTTAAGGGTGGTGTTTCCCTCCTCTCTCCTTCCCCTCCAATCAACTCTTACTGTGCTCTGAAAAGTGTAATTCCAGCTCACTACCATCTGTTTTCTGAAAGCTCAGACAAGTATTATAAATTCTACAACCTATGTTGAGCAGCACAGTGGCTAAATGGTTAGCACTTCCGCCTGCCAGTACCAGGGTTGTTGGTTTGAATCTCAACCATGGCACCACATGCCTTGAGTTTGCATGTACTCCCTGTCCCTGTGTGGGTTTCCTCCGGGTTCTCTGGTTTCCATCCACACTTCAAAGACATGGTGGTAGGTGAATTGGCTCCTGTCTAAATTGGATTGGCCCTAGTATGTGTATGTATGAATGTGAGTTAGGGACTGTAGATTTTACGCCCCTTGAGGGTTAGGGACTGATGTGAATGTACAATATATATGTAAAGTGCGGCGTAAATTAATGGCGCTATATAAGTACCTGAAATAAATAACCATGTAGAAGGATTTGTTTCATCTCTCTAACGTCTTAGGTATGTGTAAGGGTCTTTTCACATCGGTGTTCAGTCACATTTTTTCCCAATAAAAAGTTTTTAATCTGTTCACATTCACTTTTTTACATCCTTTACCAATGCAAAAAAGGACCGTATGTCCGGTTTACATCCGTTTTTCGATCGGTCCATTATTTTAAAAGAAAAATATAGGGTTTTCTCCCGTTTACAAAACCGGATGTCAACGAATGCCGACATTAACAGATGTAAACAGATGATCATCCGTTTACATCCGGACTCCAGACTTGCTACTCCATAGAAATATATGGGGGTCCGTTTTTCATCCATAAACGGACATACGGAACGCCCGAGTGAAAGAGCTCTATGAGTTTACGACCACTTTAAATATGTTGCACTGCAGATGAACGCTGCTTCCTGAGGGTGTCAGTATTTATGTGCAGGCTTTCACTTCTGGAAATCGGACTCCAGACAGCATGTGATTAGTATGTCAGAGTGAACATAGTAATAACATTGGCAACCTCTGGATTGGTTCCCAGTCTAAAGTGTGTTTGTGTGGGGGAGGGCAGGCAAAGCTGGCACTGAGAGCCAGCAGCCACAAGAAGTGTCTGCTCTCATCTTTAACAGTGTCCTCTGCATGGGGAACAGTGTGTGTGTGTGTGTGTGTGTGTGTGTATATATATATATATATATATATATATCCAAGATACGCACATTTCTCACCCCAGACACCACCAAACAACTCGTACACTCCCTCAATCTCATGCCTGGACTACTGCAATTCCCTTCTCACCGGCCTACCCAAACGAACGCTATCCCCACTCCAGTCGATCCTAAACTCAGCGGCTAGACTTATCCACCTCACCAACCGCTCCACATCTGCCTCCCCCCTCTGCCAATCCCTTCATTGGCTCCCGATTGCCCAACGCATCAAATTCAAACTGCTAACCCTGACCTACAAAGCCATTCACAACGCCGCCCCAAACTACATAACTGACCTGATACCTAAATACTACCCTACCCGTGCCCTCCGCTCCTCACAGGACCTCCTACTCTCTAGCTCCCTGGTCTCCTCCTCCCATGCCCGATTGCAGGACTTCTCCGGGACTTCCCCCATCCTCTGGAACTCCCTACCCCAATCCATCAGACTGTCACCTACCCTCCTCACCTTCAGGCGCACCCTGAAAACCCATCTCTTCAGGGAAGCCTACCCCTACCTCACCTAACACCCGACCTCACCTAACCTCCACTCCTCCCACCACTCCACCCCCCACAGCCATCTCCTCCTGTACCACTATCCCCTCCCTCCTAGATTGTAAGCTCGAATGAGCAGGACCCTCGAACCCCTCGTGTATTGTATTGTTACTGTCTTGTCTCATGTTCTGTCCTCCTTGCTACTGTACAGCGCTGAGCATACCCTTTGGCGCTATATAAATACTGTATAATAATAATATGTATGTATATTATATATATATATATATATATACACACACACACACACACCAACTGTGAGCAGAGAAGTGTTACATTCCCTCATATCGAGCGGACAGGTGCACTGGTGTATTTGCATACGCTCACAGCTGCACTTGGAAATGCAAACAGTGGCGCTGCTTGACTGTAAATGTAATCCTTCTGCTAATGTCTCTGTAAATAAAGTGTACGTCCAACAGAAGGATGTAAGAAACTAGTGGGGAACAGATTTTGTCTAATCAAGTCAAACATCATTTTTAGAGGGTCTGAATCTAGCATGTATCTGAGAATAAACAGGAATCGGTCTTCAAATTTGCACTGTGCAAGTTTTCAAGACCCAGGTCCGTGCCGATAAACGGCGCTCCCCACTATCAGGATACAATGATTACTACTGACAGCTATAGCAGGCGGCAGGAATAATATGAAAAAAAAAACCCTACAGGCTCGTTGTACTGAAGTTGATCGATAGATGGACTTCATTACAACCAGCCTGCTCATAGATGGATTGAAATTCGGCCAGGTCCTGCTGAACCAGCCAAATTTCGCTCCATTCACGGCTGGCTTTAGTCTGTCTTGTCATCTTGCCTTCTTATCCCTTCTTGCACTTTTTAAGATAAGATTTTATTTACCGTATTTTTTTGTTCTATAAGACACACCTTGGTTTTAGAGAAGGGAAAACAAGAAAAAAAAATATTCTGAACTAATGGACTGCAGACACAGTACAGGAGATGACCAGAGACTGCGGACATAGTACAGGAAGATGACCGGAGACTGCAGACATAGTACAGCAGATGACCGGAGACTGCGGACACAGTACAGGAGATGACCGGAGACTGCGGACACAGTACAGGAGATGACCGGAGACTGCGGACACAGTACAGGAGATGACCGGAGACTGCGGACACAGTACAGGAGATGACCGGAGACTGCGGACACAGTACAGGGAATGACCGGAGACTGCGGACACAGTACAGGAGATGACCGGAGACTGCGGACACAGTACAGGGAATGACCGGAGACTGCGGACACAGTACAGGGAATGACCGGAGACTGCGGACACAGTACAGGGAATGACCGGAGACTGCGGACACAGTACAGGAGATGACCGGAGACTGCGGACACAGTACAGGAGATGACCGGAGACTGCGGACACAGTACAGGAGATGACCGGAGACTGCGGACACAGTACAGGGAATGACCGGAGACTGCGGACACAGTACAGGGGATGACCGGAGACTGCGGACACAGTACAGGAGATGACCGGAGACTGCGGACACAGTACAGGAGATGACCGGAGACTGCGGACACAGTACAGGAGATGACCGGAGACTGCGGACATAGTACAGGAGATGACCGGAGACTGCGGACACAGTGCAGGAGATGACCGGAGACTGCGGACACAGCGCAGCAGATGACCGGAGACTGCGGACACAGCGCAGGAGATGACCGGAGACTGCGGACACAGCGCAGGAGATGACCGGAGACTGCGGACACAGCGCAGGAGATGACCGGAGACTGCGGACACAGCGCAGGAGATGACCGGAGACTGCGGACACAGCGCAGGAGATGACCGGAGACTGCGGACACAGCGCAGGAGATGACCGGAGACTGCGAACACAGCGCAGGAGATGACCAGAGACTGCGGACATAGTACATGAGATGACCAGAGATTACAGACCTTTGGGGAGCAGGTACCTGAATTTGACAGGTACCCACTTCCACTGCGATCGCCTAGGCGATCGGAAGCAGCAGTTGTCCTCCCTCCCCATAGTCTTCTGGGATGCGTGACAGGTCCCAGAAGACTACGGGACCATTCACAAAGCGCAGAGCTTCTCGCGCATGCACAGTGGACACTCGGCCGTGAAGCCGCAAGCTGTCATAGCCCGGTGCCCACACTGAAGATGCCGGAGAGAGAAGATGGCCGCTGAAACCAGCGGTGATGAGGACACTGCTGTCCGAAGAACAGGTAGGAACCAGGAGCAGGTTCTGCTGCACAGAAGACCCGAGCGGCCGGCCCGGTATTCTAACACGGCACGGGGGGATACCAGGCCGGCTGCTCCATGAGACGCACAGACATTTTTCCCCATTTTTTGGGGGGGGACAGTGCGACTTATGGAGCGAAATATACGGTACTTGTCTTGCCTGTAGAAAGGGCATCTGTGTCAGGCAGTAGTGCAAGCATAACTCTTGTAGGGTGACTGCTTTGAGGATATCTGGTTGTAGAGAATCTACCAGTCCAATCCAAATGCATTTAAAGTGACTGAACTCTGTACTTTCTTTTGGTGGTGATTGATCACCTCTGTGGTTTTTTTTTTTTTTTGCTATAGAAATTAAAAGTTTGCGAAAAAAAAACACATTGTTTTGCTTAATCTTTTTTCATAAATTTAGGCCAAAATGTATTCTGCTACATTTTTGAGTAAAAATAACATAAAACAGTGTATGTTATTTAGTCTGTGTGAAATTATAGAGTCTACAAACGATGGGATATATATCTGAAAATTGATCAGTTGAAACACTAAAATGCTGGATGTATGACAGATGGCAGTAATCAGGACGCTGGTCTCAGGTACAGCCCAAAAATTGACTGGACAAAATTAT
Organism: Staurois parvus; assembly: GCF_062004578.1. Taxonomy (NCBI): domain Eukaryota; kingdom Metazoa; phylum Chordata; class Amphibia; order Anura; family Ranidae; genus Staurois; species Staurois parvus. The sequence continues at coordinate 739,062 of NW_028318487.1, read as the reverse complement.
TGGCACCCTCAATGTAATATTTGGTAGTACTCCCCTTGGAAAAAATAACTGAAACCGATAGTTTCCTGTAACCATCAATGAGTTTCTTCAACCTCTCTACTGGAAACTTGGACCACTCTTCTTTTGCCAACTGCTCCAGGTCTCTCAGATTGGAAGGATTCCTGTTCCCAACTGCTGTTCTGAGATCTCTCCACAGGAGCTCTATGGAATTGAGGTCTGGACTCACTGCTGGCCAGTTCAGTACTCTCCAGTGCTTTGTCTGAAACCATTTCTGTGTCCTTTGGGTCACTATTCTGACCCAACTTTCTGACACTGGGCCCTACATTGCACCCCAGAATTCTTTGGTCTTCAGACTTCATAATGCCATGCACATGGTCAAGACATGCAGTGCCTAAAGCAGCAAAGCAACCGAAAAACATCAGTGACCCCCCCCACCATGTGTGACTGTTGGGACTGTATTCTTTTCTTTGAAGGTCTCATTTCTTTTTCTGAAAACAGTAGAATGATGGACTTTACCAAGTCGAAAGCTGTAATTTGTTTCGTCTGTCCACAGCACATTCTCCCAAAAGGATGTTGGCTCCCTCAGGTAAGTTTTGGCAAGCTCCAATCTGGCGTTTTTATGTTTCTTTGTCAGCAGTGGGGTCCTCCTGAGTCTCCTACCATAGCATCCTTTTTCATTTAGATGGCGACGTATAGTGCGAGCTGACACAGTTATACCCTGTGCCTGAAGGTCAGCTTGAATTTGGAAGTTGATCAAGGTTCTTTATCCACCATTCGAACAATCCGTTGCAATCTTTGATCAAGTTTTTCCTCTTTCGTCAAAGTCCAGGGAGATTAGCTACAGTACCATGAGCTGTAAACTTCTTGACAATGTTGTGCACAATGGACACAGGAACATTAAGACCTGTTAATTGATACAGGTGAGTTTAATTACAAATTAAAGGAGCATCAGAAACTTGGAATGCAATTATTTCTTACAATTTTTAGAAGGTACTAATAATTTTGTCCACTCCATTTTTGGGGTTTTGCGTAGAATTTTTTAGATCTGGCTTTTTGTTTCTCCACTTTTTTGTGTCCTACCAATACAAACAAAATAAAGAAATATGAGAATGCCTAAACATTTGTAATTACAACAATTTTCTGGTTGAAGTGGTATATCATGTGACAGAAATGCAGGGCTGCCAATATTTTTGTCCATGACTGTACATGCAAAGGCTTTCTGCTTCCCATCCTGACTTCACTTTATTGTTCTTGTCTCTCTTGCAACATGAAATAAACTTTGTCAGTAATTTGCTTTCAAAAACCATATTTTCCAGACCGCGAGTTCTCATCTACATCAATTGCAGGCTCTTAGCAATCTATCCAAGAGAGCTAGGTAGTCGTATGGAATTGTGATTGGAGGGGGGGTAAAATGTCTGCCAAATGGCATGTGAGAAGCATTTATGCACGCTATAAATTGTAGCGGTGTTCACTTTGAATACCCAATCATGCAGATGAAATAAACAGGAATCTGCTTTTCACATGATTGGATAATTGAAGTGAATCTATAGTCACTTCCTTCAGTTAATCAGTCTTAGTGCCTTGTAAATGTCTCCAGACGCCATTAGTAGTTATAATTAATTTCACTTGTTTAAAGCTGATTCTTAAAGGAAACCTACCATCTGAGAAACAGAGGATGTCACTGCTGTTTTATTTTCTGAAAATCCTAGTTGCCGTGCGAAGGCCTTGTTCACACGGGCATACAAAAGCGTACACCTGTGCGGGTGTGTATCCCTTAAAGCAGACAGTGTGCATTTAGGGACACACCCTCATGAATGCCAAGTTGGGAGCGGTGACCCCAACTTGCTTGTTGGACAGTTTGAAAGCTGAATTCCAGCTTTACAGTCCCTTTAACCCCTTGCCTACCAGGCACTTACACCCCCTTCTTTACCAGGCCAATTTTCAGCTTTCAGCGCTGTCGCACTTTGACAATTGCGCGGTCAAAATTTTATAATTTTTTTCTCACAAATAGAGCTTTCTTTTGGTAGTATTTAATCGCCGCTGGGCACTTTTTCTTTTTGTGCTATAAACAAAAAAAGTGCAAAAAATTTGAAAAAAAAAATAAAAGTTTCTTTGTTTCTATTATAAAATTTTTCAAACAGGTAATTTTTCTGCTTCACTGATGTGCGTTGATAAGGCAGCACTGATGGGCACTCATAGGCAGCACTGATGGGCACTGATAGGCAGCACTAATGAGATGGCACGGATAGGCGGCACTGATAGGCAGCACTAATGAGGTGTCACGGATAGGTGGCACTGATAGGCAGTACTAATGAGGTGTCACGGATAGGTGGCACTGATAGGCAGTACTAATGAGGTGTAATGGATAGGTGGCACTGACTGGCAGCACTGCTAGGCATTGACTGGTGCAACTGCTGGGCACTGACTGGCACAACCACTGGGCACTGACTGGCAGCACTGCTGGGCTGCACTGATGGGCACAGTGGGTGGCACTGCTGGGCACAGGTAGCTGGCACTTTTGAGCACAGGTGTATGGCACTACTGGTTGGCACAGGTGGGTGGCACTGCTGGGCACAGGTGGGTGCACTGCTAGGTATAGGTGGGTGCACTGCTGGGCACAGGTGGGCGCACTGCTGGGCACAGCTGGGCAGAACTGGTGGGTGGCACTGCTGGGCACTGATCATCAGGGCACTAATCATCAGTACCCTGATGATCGGTGCCGATCCCTGCTCTGACAACTGCCGTTTCTCGGCAGTACTTTCCTCACGCTCTGACAGCGTGAGGAAAGTGCAGCCGAGAACCGGCAATTGCATTTCCCAATGATCAGCGTGTCATTGGACACGGCTGATCACGTGGTAAAAGGCCGCTATGATTGGCCTTTTACCACATCACGTGATCAGCTGTGTCCGTAGGACACAGCGATCATGGAGATCGCCGGGTGCGCGCCCCTGAGGGCGCACAGGAGAGTGCGTTCTGGGAGGACGTCATATGACGCCCTCCCAGAACTGACCGGCCGCAGTGTAGCTGTCATTCGGCTATCTGCGGTTGGCAAGTGGTTAAATAGTACATGTGGGCCAAGCTGGCCCAAATGAGCTATTTTCTAAACTAAGAGATGCACCTGCTGGGAGCGCTCTATAAACTGTTCAGTTCTGGCTGGAGACAGGAAATTGTTTTCTCAAGCTTGGATAAAAATTGAGTCAAGCTGAGCAGTGCTCAGCCATTCATAGTCAACTTTGTATTCTATGAATGAATACTAAACTTCCTCTGATTGGCTGAGGCAGAAATGGTGATATCATTGGGCCACTCAGCCCGACTCTATTTTGTTCTGGGTGTGAGACAAGAACTTCTTGACTCACAGCCAGAGCACAAGGCTGTATACTGTATGTAGCTGAGGCTCCATACAGTTTATACAACGCATCCAGTGGGTTGATCTGTTAGTGTAGAAAATAGTTTGTTAGGGCTAGCTTGACCCAAATGATTTAGTTACAAGTATGGTAAAGCTGGAATTCAGTTTTAATATTGTCTCTTCCAGATGATATACTGGCTATGTTTTGTTGCCACCATCCAAGTTTGTTTCCTGGTCAGGAAAATCTAAGCAAGGATCCAGCTGTTAATTTTCCATTATGACCCTACCATTTCAACTCACCTGTGCCATCAGTCTACACTGTTCAAAAAAATTAAAGGAACACTCTGAAAACACAAAAGATCTCAATGGGGAAAATATTATGCTGGATATCTCTACTGATATGGACTGGGTAATGTGATAGGAACATAAGGATGCCACATTGTTTGATGAAAATGATCAACCTATAGAGGACTGAATTCAAAGACACCCCGAAAATCAATGTGAAAAAATGATGCAGCAGGCGAGTCTATTTTGCTGAAATTTAATTGCAGCAACTCAAAATGGTCGTCAGTAGTCTGTATGGCCCCCATGTGCTTGTATGCATGCCTGACAATATCGGACCATGCTCCTGGTGACAATACATATGGTGTCCTTGGGTATTTCCTCCAGATCTGGACCAGGGCATCACTGAGCTCCTGGATAGTCTGAGGTGCAACCTGGTGGTGTTAGATGGACCGAAACATGATATCTCAGAGGTCTCCTATTTGATTTAGGTCAGGCGAGTGTGGACACCATTCAATGGTATCGATTCCTTCATCCTCCAGAAACTGCCTGCATATGCTTGCCACATGAGGACGGGCATTGTGCACCAGGAGGAACCCAGGACCCACTGCACCAGCGTAGGGTCTGATAATGGGTCCAAGGATTTCAACCTGATATCTAATGGCAGTCAGGGTGCCATTGTCCAGCCTGTAGTGGTCTGTGCGTCCCTCCATGGATATGTTTCCACAGACCATCACTGACCCACCACCAAAAGGGTCACGCTGAACGATGTTACAGGCAGCAGAACGTTCTCCACGGCTTCTCCAGACCCTTTCACATCTGTCACATGTTCTCAGGGTGATCCTGCTCTCATCTGTGAAAAGCACAGGGTGCCAGTGGTGGACCTGCTAATTCTGGTGTTCAATGGCAAATGCCAATCGAGCTCTATGGTGCTGGGCAGTGAGCACAGGGCCCACTAGAAGATGTTGGGCCCTCAGGCTACCCTCATGAAGTCTGTTTCTGATTGTTTGGTCAAAGACATTCACACCAGTGGCCTGCTGGAGGTCATTTTGTAGGGCTCCGGCAGTGCTCATCCTGTTCCTCCTTGCACAAAGGAGCAGATACCGGTCCTGCTGATGGGTTAAGGACCTTCTACAGCCCTGTCCAGCTCTCCTAGAGTAACTGCCTGTCTCCTGGAATCTCCTCCATGCTCTTGAGACTGTGCTGGGAGACACAGCAAACCTCCTGGCAATGGCATGTATTGATGTGCCATCCTGGAGGAGTTGGACTGCCTGTGCAACCTCTGTAGGGTCCCGGTATTGCCTCATGCTACCAGTAGTGACATTGACCCTAGCCAAATGCAAAACTAGTGAAAACAGTCAGAAAAGATGTCAGTGGCCTCCAGCTGTAAAACCATTCCTGTTTTGGGGGTCGTCTCATTGTTGCCCATCTAGTGCACCTGTTGTTAATTTCATTAATACCAAAGGAGCTGAAACTGATTAACAACCCCCTCTGCTACTTATCTGACCAGATCAAATCCCAGGGATTTTATTGACTTGATGCTAGACTCTGATTAAAATGTGTTCCTTTAATTTTTTTGAGCCGTGTATAACATTCCTTCTGTTCACTAAGTACAGTGCCTTGAAAAAGTATTCATACCCCTTGAAATGCTCCACATTGTTTCATGTTACAACCAAAAACGTCAATGTATTTTATTGGGATTTGATGTGATAGACCAGCACAAAGTGGCACATAATTGTGAAGTGGAAGGAAAATGAGAAATGGTTTTCAACATTTGTTACAAATAAATCTGTGAAAGGTGTGGCGGCATTTGTATTCAGCCCCCCGGAGTCAATACTTTGTAGAACCCCTTTCGCTGCAATTCCAGCTGCAAGTCTTTTTGGGGATGTCTCTCCCAGCTTTGCACATCTAGAGAGGGACATTTCTGCCCATTCTTCTTTGCAAAATCGCTCAAGGTCTGTCAGATTGGATGGAGAGCGTCTGGGAACAGCAATTTTCAAGTCTTGCCACAGATTCTCCATTGGATTTGGGTCTGGACTGTGACTGGGCCATTCTAACACATGAATATGCTTTGACCTAAACCAGGGGTCTGCAACCTTTAAGCCATAAAGAGCCACTTGGACCCGTTTCCGAGAGGGAAAAAAAGACTGGGAGCCGCAAAACCATTGCAACATTTAAAACAAATCCGACACTGCATATATTGCAAAAAACGCTCTGGTCATGAAGGGGGTTTAAGGGCCCAGTAAGCAAAGGGTTAATCAGGGCCACAGTGTATCGTCATAATCACAATCATAGCCTTAGGTCAGTGGTGGGCAACCTTTTTTTTCGACTGAGCCAAATCTCGCCAAAACCACGATTGAAATTTATTTTGAGAGAAACATTTTTAAAACTGAAAATACATCCCCCATATAGTAATTCATCCCCCATATAGTAATTCATCCCCCCTATAGTAATTCATCCCCCATAGTAATTCATCCCCCATAGTAATTCATCCCCCCTATAGTAATTCACCCCCCCTATAGTAATTCATCCCCCATAGTAATTCATTCCCCATATTGTGTGAATTCACTTACCTTTGCTCCGCGCGTTCCTCTCGCTGGGTTCCCGCGCCGTTCTGGTCTTCAGGGCGGACTGTGAGAGGAGAGGAGTTTGTCACGCTGCCCCGCCTACATCCGGGCTGCCCCGCCTACATCCTGACAGCCAATGTTTGCCAGCGGGCGCCCGTCACACAGAAGATCTGCATTAAAAGAGCCGCGGCTTGCCGACCCTATTGCCTGTCACCTGGTGGGCAGTGTGCTCCGGAGCCGCAGGAAAGGTGAAAAAGAGCCGCATGCGGCTCCGGAGCCGCGGGTTGCTGACACCCGACCTAAACCATTCCATTGTAGCTCTGGTTGGATGTTTCGGGTCGTTGTCCTGTTGGAAGGTAAACTTCCTCTCCAGTCTCAAGCCTTTTGCAAACAGTTTTTCTTCTAAGATTGCCCTGTATTTGGCTCCATCCATCTTCCCATCAACTCTGACCAGCTTCCATGTCCCTGCTGAAGAAAAGCATCCCCACAACATGATGCTGCCACCAGCATGTTTCACGGTGGGGATGGTGTGTTCAAGATGATGTGCAGTGTTAGTTTTCTGCTACACATAACATTTTGCTTTTAGGCCACGTTACCAAATTTTAGTCTCATCTGACCAGAGCACCTTCTTCCACATTTACTGTGTCACCCGCTTCTTGCAAAATGGAAATGATACTTCTTATGGCTTTCTTTCAATGGCTTTCTTCTCGCCACTCTTCCATACAGGCCAGATTTGTGGAGTGCACGACTAATAGTTGTCCTGTGGACAGATTTTCCCACCCATCTCTGCAGCTCCTCCAGAGTTATCATGGGCCTCTTGGCTGCTTCTCTGATGAATGCTCTCCTTGCCCGGCCTGTCAGTTTAGGTGGATGGCCATGTCTTGGTAGGTTTGCAGTTGTGCCATACACTTTTTCCATTTTTGGATGATGGACTGAACAGTGCTCCGTGAGATGTTCAAAGCTTGGGATACTTTTTTATAACCTAACCCTGCTTTGAACTTTATCCGTGACATGTCTGGTGTGTTCCTAGGCCTTCATGATCCTGTTTGTTCACTAATGTTTTCTAACAAACCTCTGAGGGCTTCACAGAATAGCTGTATTCATACTGAGATTAAATTACACACAGGTGAACTCTCTTTACTAATTATGTGACTTCTGAAGGCAATTGGTTCCACTAGATTTTAGTTAGGGGTTTCAGAGTAAACGGGGCTGAATACAAATGCACACCACACTTTTCAGATATTTGTAAAAAATGTTGAAAACCATTTTTCATTTTCCTTCCACTTCACAATTATGTGCCACTTTGTGTTGGTCTATCACATAAAATCCCAATAAAATACATCTACGTTTTTGGTTGTAACATGAGAAAATGTTGAAAAGTTTAAGGGGTATGAATACTTTTTCAAGGCACTGTATCAGACCAGCTTTCAAGGATATGGGCCCATTGGGGACTGCCTCTAGCTATTAGATGCCTTCGTATTTTCACGATTACCCATTTGCTGCCCACTTATTGTAATATTGTAAATATTGCCCATTTGCTACCCATGTATTGTTACAATTGCCAGTTGTTGCTCACATATTTTAACAGTTGAAGTGTTACTAAACCCACAACCGTAAAATCAGTCTGTATATGCAGTAAAGCATGCTTGTTATACTCACTGCGGAACCTATGGTGTTAATCTTCCACAATGTGAAAAAAGCCTGTTTGATCCTGTCTTCTCTGATCCTCCCCTTCTCCTACTGTCCCCAATCCATCTGCTATAGTACAAAGCAGCAGTGTGTATTTTTTTTTCACTATGGGAGGGTGCATGTGATCAGCACAGGGTCAATCAGCGCTGTACAGAGGGTCAGGGGTCGTGCAACCTCAAAGGATAGTCAGAGGAGAATGAAAACTTCTACAAGATTAACCAGTGCTCCGCCAGACACTGATAGAAGTAACAAGACTGCTATATACTGCTGATGAGAAAAGGTTTATATTTACTAAAATAATTGCATTTCCATGTTCTGTGGAAGATATAGTGAATACAGGGTCATGGGTTTAGTAACACTTTAAATGTTGTCCGCATATTGTAAGCTGTCACCTGCGCTATCACATTTTGTGCTTGTACTTGTGTTCTACATTTAGAAATAATTTTCTCTTAGAAGTTTATCATCAACTACAGCAACATCTCTCCCTGGTGGTCTAGTGGTTAGGATTCGGCGCTCTCACCGCCGCGGCCCGGGTTCGATTCCCGGTCAGGGAAAGCAATTTTTTCTAGGCCTAATACCTGAACAAGATTTCATCTGCTCATTTATTATTACCACCCCCAACGCAGAGGCTGATTTCCCAAGAATTAAGCTGGTCATAGATGGAACGAAATTTGGCCAGTTCAGCAGGGACTGGCTAAATTTCGAATCTATCTATGGCCATTCCCATGCCAGAGAAGTTGGTCGAATGACTGGGTTCTCCTGAACTGTTGGAAAATGTTCACTCTATTTTTACTCCAATGCGATTCCTTCATCCAGCTCGAGTGTATGGATATGGAAATCCATTTTTTTTTTCAGTCGGCTGGCTGATGAAAAAAAAAAATCATCTATGGTCAGGCAAAAGCACTATCCAAATGGAGCCATATGGATCCAAATTTGGCCGATGGTGAGGAGTACAAAGACAAGTGTGTCTTGCCTACAGTCAAGCATGGTGGTGGGAGTGTCATGGTCTGGGGCTGCATGAGTGCTGCCGGCACTGGGGGGCTACAGTTCATCAAGGGAACCATGAATGCCAACATGTACTGTGACATACTGAAGCAGAGCATGATCCCCTCCCTTCGGAGACTGGGCCGCAGGGCAGTATTCCAACATGATAACGACCCCAAACACACCTCCAAGATGACCACTGCCTTGATAAGCTGAGGGTAAAGGTGATGGACTGGCCAAGCATGTCTCCAGAGAATCTGTAGGGCATCCTCAAACAGAAAGAGCGCAAGGTCTCTAACATCCACCAGCTCTGTGATGTCGTCATGGAGGAGAGGAAGAGGACTCCAGTGACAACCTGTGAAGCTCTGGTGAACTCCATGCCCAAGAGGGTTAAGGCATTGCTGGAGAATAAAGGCGGCCACACAAAATATTAACACTTTGGGCCCAATTTGGACCTTGTCACTTAGGGGAGGACTCACCTTTGTTGCGATCAATTTAGACATTAATGGCTGTGTGTTGAGTTATTTTGAGGGGACAGCAAATTTACATGTTATACAAGCTGTACACTGACTACGTAGAAAAAAAGGGTAAATGTGAGTGCCTAAAGGTACTTAAAAAGCAGCCAAGCACAAGGTAACCAAGCAAAACCTCCAATAAATGAAACAGAATAATGTGCGGCGCTAAGATCAAAGAAATATTCTATCAGTTAATAGATATACATAAAATACATTAAAAAAAACACTGATTGCTGATAAAAGTTGATCAGGTGACTCAAGTGCTCAATAATCATGCGTCTTCCTGGACCCGGTGGATGTATATAGGTGTATAAGCAATGCGCACTCACCAGAAAGCGCATGTAAATTCGTGTTTAGTAATTATATGATGTCATCAAATAGTCATCATGTGATGAAGGCAGGAATCCTAAGCCTTTCCTCTATGGGTGGATGGATTCTGAAGTATGGATTCACTGGTATCAAGGTCTTCCAGAGTTCCCTTTTATGGGATAGGTGGGTGCAGTCCTCTGTATCTAGTGGAGGCTCCCTCTCTGGATGTCAGGACAGCTATGAATCAAAACCTCGGGGGAGTCAAAGCAAAAGGATGCCTATAGTGTAGTAACTTTGTAAACATTTATTGCACAAAATCCAGGTTAAAATCCAGATGTGAGGGTGCACGAAACGCGTATGGAGGAGCCAGTAATGCCGTGACGTCTGGCGGCCATCTTTTAGCCCTGGACGGTTAGTCCACATGGTTTAACATGCCCTGCTGTTTGTTTTAACCTGGATTTTGTGCAATAAATGTTTACAAAGTTACTACACTATGGGCATCCTTTTGCTTTGACTCCCCCGAGGAGTTGTTGATTCATAGCTGTCCTGACATCCAGAGAGGGAGCCTCCACTAGATACAGAGGACAGCACCCACCTATCCCATAAAAGGGAAATCTGGAAGACCTTGATACCAGTGAATCCATACTTCAGAATCCATCCACCCATAGAGGAAAGGCTTAGGATTCCTGCCATCATCCCATGATGACTATTTGATGACATCATATAATTACTAAATGCGCATTTACATGCGCTTTCTGGTGAGTGCGCATTGCTTATACACCTATATACATCCACCGGGTCCAGGAAGACGCATGATTATTGAGCACTTGAGTCACCTGATCAACTTTTATCAGCAATCAGTGTTTTTTTTTTAATGTATTTTATGTATATCTATTAACTTATAGAATATTTCTTTGATCTTAGCGCCGCACATTATTCTGTTTCATGTACAGACTACGTCACATTGTAGCAAAGTGTCATTTCTTCAGTGTTGTCACATGAAAAGATAGAATCAAATATTTACAAAAATGTGAGAGGTGGACTCACTTCTGTGAGATACTTAGTATATATATATGTGTGTTCATGGCTCATTACTGTATAGCAGTCTTAATGACAGTTGAGCTTGGCAGAGGCATCCTGGCTTCTGACTTTATCCAGAATTGAGGAATGTGTAGCATTATCCCTCCCTTGTTTGGCTAGTTGGTTCCCAGCTGCGCTGATATGGAGCTGTCAGGAAAACGGAAAATTGAATGATGCTTACCGTAATTCTCCTTTCCAGACGAGCTCCATGTCAGCACAATTCCCACCCAGCTTGGTAGGACTAGTTACAGAACGCTGAGGCTGCATGTGGGCTCAAATTTATGAGTTAGGTCCTGGAAGCATGGGGGAAGGGGCCCTTACCCAGCTGTGCTGAGATGGAGCGCGTCAGAAAGGAAAATTACAGTATCTGTTATTCAATTTTCCGTTTTTTTTTTTCTGCTCCTAGACGCTAAAGCTCAAAAAACACTAATAGCCTAAAGTAAAGTTAAGTGGGCAGCACAGTGACTAAATGGTTAGCACTCCCACCTGGCAGTACTCGGGTCATTGGTTTGAACCCCAACCATGGTACCACCTGCCTGGAGTTTGCATGTTCTCCCTGTGCCTACATGGGTTTCCTCTGGGTATTCTGGTTTCCTCCCACACTCCAAAGACATGCTGGTAGGTCATTTGGCTCCTGTCTAAATTGGCCCTAGTATGTGTATGTATGAATGTGAGTTAGGGACCTTAGATTGTACGCCCCTTGAGGGTTAGGGACCTTAGATTGTACGCCCCTTGAGGGTTAGGGACCTTAGATTGTACGCCCCTTGAGGGTTAGGGACCTTAGATTGTATGCCCCTTGAGGGTTAGGGACCTTAGATTGTACACCCCTTGAGGGTTAGGGACCTTAGATTGTACACCCCTTGAGGGTTAGGGACCTTAGATTGTACGCCCCTTGAGGGTTAGGGACCTTAGATTGTATGCCCCTTGAGGGTTAGGGACCTTAGATTGTACGCCCCTTGAGGGTTAGGGACTGATGTGAATGTACAATATATATGTAAAGTGCTGTGTAAAGTGATGGCGCTATGCAAGTACCTGAAATAAATAAAGCCACGTACACGGAAACATAGAACACTACTTAGCTTCTAGGAGCAGAAAAAAATGCTAATGTCCACGGAGCCATAGAATTTTTCGAGCAGAAATTTTTTTTAAAAACCACTCCATGCCTGTGTGGGTTTACTCCAGGTATTCCGGTTTCCTCCCACACTCCAAAGACATGCTGGTAGGTGAATTGGCTCCTGTCTAAGTTGTCCCTAGTATGTGTATGTATGAATGTGAGTTAGGGACCTTAGATTGTACACCCCTTGAGGGTTAGGGACTGATGTGAATGTACAATATATATGTAAAGTGCTGCGTAAATTGATGGCACTATACAGAGGCATCCCTAGGGTTGGTGTCACCCGGTGCGGTAACACTTGGTGACACCCCCTCCGACGATCCCCGTAGGATGGTTCAGATCTGCAGATTCAGCATAATGGATCGGAGTTCGATCCATTATGCTCCCCAATTTGCAGATCTGATCCATCCTGCGGGGATCGTCGGAATGCACCCTATACGGGGTGACACCGGACCCGCCCCACGAAAAGGTAAGTTGTAAAGAAAGCTCCATCCTGCGGGAATCGTCGGCTTGCTTTACAACTTACCTTTTTTTTTTTTACCTTAACCTCTTCACGCCGGCCGCACACAAATGTGCGGTCTTCCGGGCGTCTGGGCCTAGACGCTGAGCGGCTGCACATTTGTGTGCAATTAAGAAAAACATCTGTGCTGAGAGCACGCGCCCTGCGCACTCCCAGCACACATGTCCGGTATTCACGGAAAGGTCCCGATCTCCTCTTTCGATCGGGACCTTTCCCAATCATGTGACCGCCGTGACGGCGAATCACGGCGGTCACATGACCCTAAAACCCCGCCTCCCGAAACCCTTAAAGGGCCAGGAGGCGCCTGCGCCAAGGGGTTAAGAGTCCGATCCATTATGCTCCCCAATACGCAGATCCGATCCATCCTGCGGGGATCGTCGGCATACAACCTATACGGGGTGACACCGGACCCGCCCCGCGAAAAGGTAAGTTGTAAAGAAAGCCGACAATCCCCGCAGGATGGATCGGATCCATCCTGCGAGGATTGTCGGACTTCTTTACAACTTACCTTTTCACGGGGCGGGTCCGGTGTCACCCTGTGCTGTCAGTGTCACTCGGTGTGGAGCGCACCCCCCTGCACCTAAGTTGTAAAGAAAGCCGACGATCCCCTCAGGATGGATCGGATCCATCCTGCGGAGAATGTCGGTTTTCTTTACAACTTACCTTTTCACAGGGCGAGTCCGGTGTCACCCCGTGCTGTCGGTGTCACTCAGTGTGGAGCGCACCCCCCCGCACCTGCCTCGGGACGTCACTGGCGCTATATAAGTACCTGAAATAAAGTCACGGACATTAGCTTCTAGGTGCAGAAATGCTAATGTCCACGGAGCCATAGAATTTTTCGGAGCGTTTTTCGAGCAAAAAACATTTTTGGAAAACCCGCTAAACGCTCCTAAAAGCGTTTTTTTTCCCTCTACTTGTACTGTAAAAACTTTAATAAACGCGAACGCTCCTAAATGCTACTACCAGTGTTTTGTGAGGTAAAAAACAAAGCACTACAGTGCGCATGGAGCCTGTATGTTGTGGTTGTGTTTACCTCAAGCGACCCAATTTATACAGGTGGGAAAAAAAATCAGCCATTTTGACCTTAATTCACATTTTCAGAGTTAAAGCAGTTACCAGGATGGCCGAGTGGTTATTTTTCGAGCAAAAAACATTTTTTGAAAACCCGCTAAACGCTCTTAAAAGCGTTTTTTTCCCCTCTACATGTACTGTAAGAACTCTAATAAAACGCGAACGCTCCTAAATGCTACTACCAGTGTTTTGTGAGGTAAAAAAGAAAGCACTAAAGTGCGCATGGAGCCTGTATGTTGTGGTTGTGTTTTACCTCAAACGACCCAATTTATACAGGTGGGGGAAAAAAATCAGCCATTTTGACCTTAATTCACATTTTCAAACAGTTAAAGCAGTTACCAGGATGGCCGAGTGGTTAAGGCGTTGGACTTAAGATCCAATGGACGTATGTCCGCGTGGGTTCGAACCCCACTTCTGGTATCACCTTTTAAATATGAATTCCAGATTTTTGGCGGCACAGAGGGAGAGTCATATCCTTACCTCAACTCTAGCACCGTTTGTAGATTGGGGGGAACCCCACAATGGGATCACCCCCATGAGTACATGTATGGTTTGGCCTGAATTCTGTCACAAATTGTGAAATCA